>NC_134487.1:9036076-9133576 GCF_040206685.1 Ascaphus truei
GGGAGTTTGCCAAGCAGCTGGCTTGCGTGACTCCAGTGTCACTGTTACTCTGGTCCGACCTGATATGGCAAGACCAGGTATGCTCCCCGGACCAGATGCAGATGCTCCTGCCAGGTGATGGGCTGTGGCTCACACCGATTGCCCGGGTCTTTTGTGATTGGAGTGCCGGGCGTGGCATAAGGGATGAGGGGGTATTGCCTGGGTTAGATGCTGAGGTCCGCCTTGACAATGGCCTGGGACATATTACATGCGTGTTTACGGCAGAACTGGCTCTTGTTGCAACGATTACAAGGAGCCAGCGATCAGGAGTTGCACCTGAAGGATCCGCCGTCCACCTGCATTTGGGACTAACAGTTCCAAGGGTCTCTGCGGAGACCCGACAGGTAAGCCAGACTGAGTCGCGACAGTGTGCTGACTTACCTTGCCCTTTACATTTTCCTGTGTTCCCTGACTTTGAGACTAATGGCCTCATGCAGTAAGCACCGAAAAAGCACTATCGGCAGGGTTTCAATATCGGCATGATTTTGGCGTGTTGCCCTCGCAGTATGCAGGAAGGGCCGAATCCCTTGCGAATCACTGCGAAAGCAACACGCCGAGTAGCCGGTGATGAGACAGTCTGTCTGCCGAAAACCTGGCGATACGCCGTCCCCTGCCGAGATGTGTCTGCAGCAGAGAGAGATCCGCTACTCTCTCTGCGCCAACATCGGCAAAATAAAAATAATTTTTAATCAATTTTTATTCATAGTGTAGATATGCAGAGGGTCTCCGGAGCTGAACCGCATTGGTTTCAGGTCCGGGGACCCCCTGCTTCCCGAGATACAGGCCCCTTTATGAACCAAAGCGGTTCAGCTCCGGAAACCCTCTGCACATCTACACTATGAATAAAACACCCATATCAATAAACAATAATTCCTTACCTTTGCGGCTATCTGCTATGGTAACGAAGCAGCATGAATGTATTTTTAATAATAGTGTGCGGGGGCAGGGGGTCCCCTGAGCTGAACCGCATTGATTTCTGGCTCAGGGACACCCTGCTTCCCGAGTTACAGGCCCCGGTATGTGCCATCTTTATACCATCCCATACGCGACATGCCGCTATAAAGATGGCGGCGACACTGACACCATACCGGGGCCTGTAACTCAGGAAGCAGGGGGTCCCTGCACCAGAAATCAATGCGGTTCAGCTCAGGAGACCCCCTGCTGCCGCACAATATTATTAAAATACACTAATGCTGCTTCATTACCATAGCGGATAGCCGCTAGGGCAATGAATGGGTTAAGGCATAATAGCATGTTTATTGGGGCCAATTGCCCCCAATAAACATTGCAATAAACAACATACACCCCTGTGCCCCCAACAAACCCTATACCCCCATTACATATATTACATTTTTGGGATGCATAGCAATGATACTATAGGCCGGCGGGGGCCCTCAGGTGTCCCCCAAAGGCCTGCAGTACCAATTCAGTGCACCCCAAAAAAATTACAACACATAAATACACCACCCTTAACACATACAGTATAGTAATGTGCAAAATTACTATTATCCACATATGGATAATAGTGAATTTGCCCATTTAAAATACATAAAGCACAATAAATACAATAAATACATATAGCACTCACCCATGTCCAGCTGCCACGATGAAGGCCATCCTCATCTTCATCACCGTCCATGCCCCCTCCGATGCTGCAAAACATAAACAAGAATAAAAACAGCCAATGTAATGTCCCGTAACCCCTTAATCACCATAGCGGTTATTAACTGCTACAGTCATTAAGGGGTTAACCCACCCTCACCCACCACTCGGGAGGCCTAAATACCCTCCCCCACTACCCCCCCCCACACCCCGTGAGGCCTAACCACCCTCACTCACCCAATACCCAGCCGGGAGGCCTACCCCACACCCTTGGGGCTAATACCCCCCACCCCCAGTACCTACAATAAAAACAATACACAGCCCCACAATAAACATCTGTATATTTATTAAATACAAAACCCACCCCCTGTGCCCCCACTTCTTCAGGGAATGAAGAACTGTGTGCATGCGCACGAAACGCGTTGGAAAGTTATTCTTTTACTTTAGAGCTGTCTTTGGTGAAGGAGGACACTATTTAGCGACCGATCCAGGTCTTAGGGGGAAGGAAAGAGAGAGGAGCATCGTTCCAGGAAGTCCCGCGGTGTGTGACGTCACATCCGCCCGGAAGTTCCGCCTTACAGTGACGTATTATCTACTCTGAGCACGAGGGGACGCACGGAAAGGAGCTCCGATCACTACCACAGAGGACTACCAGTGCAATTTACATCTCCATTGCCTGCTTTCATTTATTGTCTTGTAAGTAGGGTCTCAATTTTACCCCTCTGGACTTGCTGCAATTCTTTGTACCCTCTGGAATCCAGCATTATGTGTTGTTATTAAATAGCTTTGTGATATATGTCATGCCTTGCTAGTGTTTGTCTTATTTGTCTGTGATGTTTGTTTTGTGTTATTAGTAACCATTGGACTTTTGTCAACCTTGATTGGCATACTGCACCATAATTTTTTTTGTTGTTTTTTCTCCACATATTGCACTGCTGCATGGTGAGAGCTGTTCATCCACCCCTTCACTGCCCATTCATCTAAGGACATTATTGGGACTTTTCATGGAATGGTTTGAACATTTTTTTGGTATTCACTTAATGGACTTCATAGGCGCCGGTAATCCCTTTTTTTCTATGCTTGTTGTCTGACTGTACTGTCAGTATTTGCCAGGCTGCCTGTTTTCACCGATATCTGGGTACACTATCTATGTGTTATATTTTTATTTATTTTATTAGCGCTGTTTCACACCGTCTTTTTTCGTTGTGCAAAATAACTATTATCCAGATAGGGATAATAGATTATTTGCCCATTATTAAACACATTAAGTAGCATAATAAAATAAATAAAGTTCTACTCACCTCATCAATAAGGAGCCCTTTAGCCAGCAAAATCTGTGTCCTCCGTTGTCAACAAAATACATAGCCAATACATTGCAATTACATTCTGATATCAATTAACCCCTTAATCACTGTATCGGATAATAACCGCTAAGGTAATTAAGGGGTTAAGCCACCCTGGCCCGATACCCACCCTTCACCCATTCATTTGTACAGTGGCTTCATCATGCAAATATATATATACACACATATATATATATATAAAGCAGAAAATAGCCGTGTTAGTCCAGTTGCGATAGTGCAGAATAAATGAGTTCTTCAGTATTAGGTGATACCTTTTTTATTGAACTAACAATTTATGTCATAGGACAAGCTTTCGAGAGTTCTCCTCTCTTGTTCAGGTCAAGCAATACTGATATACAAAGGATTCAATGGTTAAAACAGTGTAGAGAGAGGGAAAAAAAACCAACAGACATGTACTGTAGATAAGGTAGGGTGTTAAAAGTGTTTGAAGCCAGGGGACAGTGACAAAGAAAGGTGGGGAGGGGGAGGGATGCTGGGGGGGGGGGGGAGAAAGTGTGGATAAGAATTGAGGCAAGCAGGATAATTACAAACAATTTTGATAGGGTGTGAGAAAACCCATGTCCGCATTAAGTCCTTTGGTTTTGGTGTCAAAGAGTCTTATCATTCTGAGTTCAAATGTTTTCCGTTCTTGGGTGCTTTTAAACATTCCATTGAGGATTTTGATTTTTAAATCATTTATGGAATGATCTGGTTGTGAGAAGTGATGTCCCACAGGTGAGCAGTATTTTCCTTCTTCGTGATGGAGTATAGAGTGCCTGTGCATATTAATTCTTCCTTGTAGTTTTTGGCTGGTTTCCCCAATGTAGCAACCTTGGTCACATCTGTTGCACTGAATCATATACACTATATTCCTGGATGTGCAGCTGTATGATCCTTTAACATTGAATGCTCTATTGTTGTGACTGGCTGTGGGATCCTGGCAAATATGTTTGCAGAGTTTGCAGCGTTTGTTGTTGCATGGTTTTGTGCCATTATCCATGTCTTTAAGTTCGTTATGAAGTTTTCTGCTGACTAATTTGTCTTTGAGGTTTGGTGGTTGCCGGAACGCAAGAATGGGAGGTTTGGGAAAGATTTCTTTTAATGTCGCATCCTCTGTCAGCATGGGTTGCAGATCTTTGATTATTTTTCGTATACCCTCTAGGGTAGGGTTGTATGTGGTCACTAGTGGTATGCGTGTGGTAGGTTCTTTCCATCTGTATTGTAGCAGGTGTTCTCGTGGGGCTTTGTGAGGGTTTGGGAGTCACGCCGCCCTCGGCGTGCTCCTCACTCACCTACAGCTCCGACGGAGATTCCCGCAGCACACACTCATCCCCTCACCGGAGCGCCGGTCACTGCTTCACGTGGGCGCGCGCGCGCACGCCAGGACTGCACTTCTAATCTCGGGCTGGCGGCTTCACCCGGTCACGTGCACGCAAACCCCGCTATACGGAGGCATGGCCACACGGCGTCGCTCCAACCCCTTAAAGGTACAGCACATCAAAACATTGCTGCAATCAAATGCACTCAGACTACTGGGCTTTATGGCTCCTCCCATGGGACTCATTCTGGACCTATCCCTGCGATAGCCTGGCCCTTCCACACACCCCCACCTTGCTGCACTGCTATTGGACCCTCTCTCCTATATATACCTGGCAGAATCACTGACTCGTTGGCTGAGCATAGAACCAGTTGTTCTCACCATTCTCTGCCTCCCTAGTTCTCTTCGCAGACTTCCTCGTGAACCGAATCGGCTTCCGCTACGTCTTCCTGTACCTCTGGCAACCTGAACTCGGCATACGGCTACACGACTCTCCGCACCTCTGGCATCCCGATCCTGGCTTACGGTAAACGACAACGTCCCTCTCTCCAACCCCGGACTTGGCAAACGGCCTTACTACCAACCGTACCTCTCCTACCCCGATCCGGAACCCCAGACCAATCTACTCTCAAGACGTGCCCACGTGGCTGTGGGTGGCGTTCTAACCTTTCCCACCTCAGCACCGCGGTCCCGTCTCGTTTGTGGTGAGCACATCCTTACATTATGCTCAGCCCACCAAAAATGGACCCCGCTGAGGTGGAGCGGACTTTAAATGCCCATACTGCCCTTTTTACCAGATTAGAGGCTTATCTGGACCAATCTGATAAACGAATGGATACTTTACAGCAAAGCGTCCACGCCCTTACTCTTCAAGTTCGAGCCCTCACGCTCCAATCTCCACCCGTGGCACCGGCGAATCCTTTCCCGATACCTCCGTTCACTCCAGAACCACGTATTCCTCCTCCCAAACACTACGCGGGGGATCCCCAAGGATGCCGGGGTTTCATTAACCAATGTCTCGTTCAATTTCGTCTCTCCCCCTCTCGCTTTGTGTCTTCTGTCTCCAGGGTTGGCTACATCTACTCCCTTCTCACCGACCAGGCACTGGCATGGGCCTCTCCCATCTGGGAACAACAGGGGGCTATCACACAGAACATCGATCTTTTCGTCGAGGAATTCCGAAGAGTTTTCGATACTCCAGCACGGAAGTTAACGGCAGCTTCTGCTCTACACCACATAACTCAAGGAGATCGTTCGGTTGCCGTGTATGCTGTGGAGTTCCGCACTCTTGCTGCTGAGACGGGTTGGAACAACGAGGCTCTATCTTCTGCGTTCTGGCAAGGTCTGGCTGAAACTCTAAAGGATGAGCTCGCCGCACGAGATCGTCCTACTAACCTGGAGGAGTTAATCGCTCTGGCTATCCGTGTGGATCAGCGCCTACTGGAGCGGAGATACGAACGTTCTCATTACCGTCAACGGGTTCCAAGAGGTCTTGCTCCCACCTTCGTGGCTCCGTCACCTTCTTCCGGGGACATTCCTGAACCAATGCAGTTGGGGGGCAACAGGCTGTCTTCTGCTGAGAAGCAACGTCGGCGCACGGCCGGTCTTTGTATGTATTGTGGCAATTCCACTCACGCTTTACCCCAGTGTCCCCACAGACCGGGAAACGCCAGCTCCCAATGAGATCCCGGAGAGTTTCGTTGGGAATACTGACCCTTTCTCCCATCGTCCAAAACATCCTTCCTACCAGGATAGTCTTGCCTATAATACTGTCTGGAGAGGGGTTCCACACCCGGGCACGGGCGTTCATTGATTCCGGTTCTGCAGGTAATTTCATTGATGAGACTTTTGCTAGACCGAATAATATTCCATTTATCAACAGGAGGACGCCTGTAGGTCTGGAGGCCATTGACGGTCGACCTCTAAATCCGGCATTCATCACACTACAGACGGTACCTCTTCTACTGCAGTTCGTCGACGTCCATACGGAGATCATTACTCTCGATGTAATCCACACTCCCTCTGCTGAGTTGATTTTGGGTCTTCCTTGGCTCCAACTTCATAATCCTCGCATCGACTGGACGGATCGGGAACCTGTGCAGTGGGCTCCTTCTTGTGCCAAGACATGTACCAGGGTTTTCCAGAAGATCGGTGGAGTATCTACCATATCAGAGAAGATCAACTCCTTACCTTCTGTGTACTGGGAATTCCGTGACGTATTCGATAAAGCACGTTCCGAGGTACTACCACCGCACCGGTCTTTTGATTGTCCCATTGACCTACTTCCTGGAGCACCTCTTCCCAGGGGTAGATCCTACCCTCTCCCTCTTCCAGAGACAAAGGCCATGAACATTTATATTGCCGAGAACTTAGAGAGGGGTTTCATCAGAAAATCTTCCTCCCCGGTCGGAGCAGGATTCTTCTTCGTCAAGAAGAAGGACGGTTCTCTCCGTCCATGCATCGACTACCGGGGTTTGAATAATATTACACGCAAAAATCGGTTCCCTCTGCCTTTGATTCCGGAACTCTTCGACCGCCTCCAGGGAGCAACTATCTTTTCTAAACTGGACCTGAGAGGTGCTTACAATTTAGTAAGGATACGAGAGGGGGACGAGTGGCAGACTGCTTTTAACACCCATGACGGCCACTACGAGTACCTGGTTATGCCATTCGGTTTGTGCAACGCACCAGCAGTTTTTCAGGATTTTGTCAACGAGATCTTTCGGGACATTCTTAACACATTTCTTATTGTTTACTTAGATGACATCCTCATCTTTTCTAAATCCGTTCAAGAACACATCAACCATGTTCAACAAGTGCTGTTACTGCACCGACACACTTTATTCGAGTAAATACCCAGTATGTACCTGGCAGATACCTGGAATGCGCCGCTCCTCACCTCTGACAAGCCCCGTTGTGTTTGCCTTCCCAGCCTGGGTTCATGCCTGGCTGACGGGCGGCTGAACTGTTAAATGATAATGATTAGGATTTAATAGGCTGCAATGCTTCGCGTGTCTACCAGATGGCATAAATTCATGAATTGTAATGCAGTATATATATATATACTGTGCAGTATTGCAGCCAGCGGGAATAAAATGCTTCAATCCCTGCCTGGAAAATAACCCAATGCACTCGGGCAGAAAACAGTCACAAACCTCAATACACCCGGGTATACCCGAATTCGTGGGACTAGCCGAGCTCGAATAAAGTGTGTCGCCAGTGTACGCCTTCGGGAGAACCATCTCTTTGCGAAATTGGAGAAATGTCAGTTCCACCTCAAATCGGTGGCGTTTTTGGGATACGTTATCTCTGACTCCGGTTTCAACATGGATCCAGAGAAACTTAAGGCTATTTTGGACTGGCCTCGTCCTACCACTCTCAAAGCCGTGCAACGCTTTCTGGGTTTTGCAAACTATTACCGACGTTTCATCCGCAATTTTTCCTCTACATTATCTCCCATAACGGCTCTCACTAAGAAGGGTGTAGATCCTTCATCATGGTCTGAAACCGCCATACGGGCATTTGATCTGCTAAAAAAGGCTTTTGTGTCTGCTCCCATCCTCAACCACCCGGATCCTAAACTTCCATTTACCTTGGAGGTAGATGCCTCGGACATTGGGGCTGGGGCCGTCTTATCTCAGAGGACATCTCCCTTAGCCAAACTGCATCCATGTGCCTTCTTTTCGAAGAAATTTTCGGCCGCAGAACGGAATTATGATGTCGGGAACCGGGAGCTTTTGGCGATCAAGTTGGCTCTAGAAGAGTGGAGACACTTCTTAGAAGGTACTGAGACACCCATAACCATTCTTACAGACCATAAGAACCTTCTCTACTTAGAAGGGGCACGTCGTTTGAACTCTCGACAAGCCCGCTGGGCATTATTTTTTTCTCGATTTAATTTTCTCATCTCCTTCATCCCTGGCTCCAAGAATCTAAAGGCGGATGCTCTGTCTCGACAATTCCTTGCTGAAGACAAGTCTGAAGAGCAGCTAGAGACAATTATTCCCTCTAGATGTATCCTGTCCGCCAACTCGTTTGATATTATGGGCAAGATTCAATCCGAGCAATCACAGATTCCTATGGGGCTCAAGGTTCCGGAGGGAAGACTCTACACGGCACCTCAACACCGCAAAAGGGTTCTCGAGTGGTGCCATTCCTCTAAGTCTGCAGGACATCCAGGGATACGGAAAACCAACGACCTTGTTCAACGTACCTTCTGGTGGCCTGAGAGGGCTAAGGATGTGGAGGAGTTCGTCAAAGCATGTGGCACCTGTGCTCCCAATAAAGTACCCCGGGTTAGACCTGCAGGCCTTCTTCTTCCCTTACCCATTCCAGACCGTCCTTGGAACCATATTTCTATGGATTTCATTGTGGAGCTCCCAGACTCCAAAGGAAAGAATACCATCCTTGTGGTAATTGATCGTTTTTCCAAACAAACTCACCTGGTGCCCTTGAGGGGTCTTCCAAATTCCTCCAGGCTTGCGGACATTTTTATCCAGGAGATTTTTCGTCTTCACGGAGTACCTGCAACCATCGTCTCTGATCGTGGATCCCAGTTTGTGTCAAGATTTTGGAGAGCCTTTTCTCGGAGGATGGGTATTTCACTTCATTTTTCCTCGGGTTACCACCCACAGACCAATGGGCAGACGGAGAGGGCCAACCAAAACCTGGAACAATACCTTCGGTGTTTCATAGCCGAGACTCAGGATGATTGGGTGGATCTACTTCCTTGGGCTGAGTTTGCTCTTAACTCCCTTCGCAATGACTCCACTCAAGAATCGCCCTTCTTCATAAATTGTGGCTTTCACCCTTCCCGCCTACCCTTCTCTCCTACATCCTCAGGAGTACCAGCAGTTGATAAACGCATCTCCCGCTTAAAGGACTTATGGACAAAGACTCAGGAGAACTTAAGGGTGGCTACTGGGAGACAGAAACTTCAGGCAGATCGTCTTCGACGCCCAGTTCCGGAATTCGTCCCAGGAGACAGTGTTTGGCTTTCCTCCAGGAACATCCGTTTAAAGGTTCCTACCATGAAGTTAGCACCTAAGTTTCTCGGTCCCTTTCCTGTGGTCAAGAGGATTAATCCTGTGGCTTATTGTTTGCGTCTTCCACCCTCGTTGAAGATTCCTTCAGTCTTTCATGTTTCCTTACTTAAACCTGCATTCCGGAGTTCTCGCTTTTCTAAGTCCACGGCATCTCCACTTCCTCTTCTGGTCCAAGATCAACAGGAGTACGAGGTTCAGTTTATCCTGGATTCTAGGATCTCCAGAGGAGGGTTACAATATTTGGTTCACTGGAAGGGCTTTGGACCTGAGGAACGTTCCTGGATTCCTCACCGGGATCTCCACGCGCCTCGCCTCGTCCAGGCTTTCCATCGCAAGCATCCCTCCAAGCCATGTCATGGACGCCCGGAGGTCGCCCCTGAAGGGGGGGGTACTGTGAGGCTTTGGGAGTCACGCCGCCCTCGGCGTGCTCCTCACTCACCTACAGCTCCGACGGAGATTCCCGCAGCACACACACATCCCCTCACCGGAGCGCCGGTCACTGCTTCACGTGGGCGCGCGCGCGCACGCCAGGACTGCACTTCTAATCTCGGGCTGGCGGCTTCACCCGGTCACGTGCACGCAAACCCCGCTATACGGAGGCATGGCCACACGGCGTCGCTCCAACCCCTTAAAGGTACAGCACATCAAAACATTGCTGCAATCAAATGCACTCAGACTACTGGGCTTTATGGCTCCTCCCATGGGACTCATTCTGGACCTATCCCTGCGATAGCCTGGCCCTTCCACACACCCCCACCTTGCTGCACTGCTATTGGACCCTCTCTCCTATATATACCTGGCAGAATCACTGACTCGTTGGCTGAGCATAGAACCAGTTGTTCTCACCATTCTCTGCCTCCCTAGTTCTCTTCGCAGACTTCCTCGTGAACCGAATCGGCTTCCGCTACGTCTTCCTGTACCTCTGGCAACCTGAACTCGGCATACGGCTACACGACTCTCCGCACCTCTGGCATCCCGATCCTGGCTTACGGTAAACGACAACGTCCCTCTCTCCAACCCCGGACTTGGCAAACGGCCTTACTACCAACCGTACCTCTCCTACCCCGATCCGGAACCCCAGACCAATCTACTCTCAAGACGTGCCCACGTGGCTGTGGGTGGCGTTCTAACCTTTCCCACCTCAGCACCGCGGTCCCGTCTCGTTTGTGGTGAGCACATCCTTACAGGCTTTTAGTGCAGATGTAATAGTTTTGGCAATGGTCTTTGGTTTGTATCCCTTCTGTCTGAACGATTCGGTCAGGGTTGTGAGATGCCTGTTTCTGTCTTCAGTGTCAGAACATATGCGGTGGTATCTTATAGCCTGACTGTGTATGATACCTTGTTTTGTATGAGTGGGATGGAAGCTGGAGTTGTGGAGGTAACTGCATCTGTCAGTTGGTTTCTTGTATACAGATGTGTGTAGTTTGCCATCTTTCAGTGTTACTATAGTATCTAGAAAGTTTACTAGGTTTGCCGAATAATCCATTTTGAGTTTAATTGATGGATGGAATGAGTTCAGGGACTCGTGGAATTGTTTTAGGTTTTCTTCACCCTCTTTCCATATTATAAACAGGTAATCAATGTATCTGTAGTATTTGTAGGGTTTGTGGAGGCATGTAGTTATATTTATATATATATATATATATATATACAGCAGATATTACCAGATCTTGATCCGGAAAGAAGAGACAGCACACAGCCAAGTTGAAATGACAATATATTGAGGTAACAAAACCAAGGCACTACATCCGAAGTTTTGGTCAGCTACATGTGACCTTCCTGAGGAAGGTCACATGTAGCTGACCGAACCGTTGGATGTAGTGCCTTGGTTTTGTTACCTCAATATATTGTCATTTCAACTTGGCTGTGTGCTGTCTCTTCTTTCCGGATCAAGATCTGGTAATATCTGCTGTATCTATTACGCATATGGGATGAGCATCAGTGTTTCAGTGTTTACAGAGTGCCTGCTGCCTTGTTTCATATATATATGATATATATATATATTGTGACAAACGGCTTACTCCGGGGCTCCGTCGTTTGTCCGGGACTGTTTAGAACACGGTCTTTTAGGGTAGGTTAAATGATGAGGCGTCACGTACTGTTCCTTTAAACAGGCTATGCCTGGTTTATTCAGTCCCAGGCACTGAGACTGCCACAGTGCATACAACAGAAAACAGATCAAAACAAAAGCTGCTCACCTGAGCGATAACTTAACTTAGGTTTTCCCTGACTCAGGGTTGGAAGTGGCTTTTCCACTCCCAACAACAAAACAAGGTACTTTTGCAGTCTTACACAAATGAACAGAAAGATTGAACCTGTTTGGGGAAGAGGCTTCTCCCCTCTGTAGTTCAGCAGCCTTCCAGCCTCCTGGCTCTTGTGGGGAGACCAGAGCAAACAGGAAATCAGTCTTTCATACCTGATTCCTAATTAGCATGACAGGTGACAGAAATCAGGCAGCAGACAAACTCTGGTCTGGATCTCTCATCCCTCAGTTCCAGCGCTTGCCAAACTGTGGGATGGAGTGTATGTATTATAAGGCTGCACTCCCAGGCCAAACAGGATAGAAACTGTCTAGTATCCTGGGAGCCCTATATACGGAATTTATTACCATCCCCTGGTTTCTGTCACATATCCTCCCCCCCAGCTCAGACCTCGAGGGATGAGCGACCATGGATATTAGGGAGTGCATCCTTGACAACCCGTCAGCATTGCCATGTTTGTGCCCTGACCTGTGTTCCACAGAAAATTTAAAGGGTTGTAGGCTTAGGAACCACCTGGTCACTCTAGCATTCTTTTCCCTGTTTTGACACATCCAGGTAAGGGGTGCATGATCTGTGACCAACCGGAATTTTCTCCCCAACAGATAGTATTTGAGCGTCTCTACAGCCCACTTTATTGCGAGACACTCTTTCTCTACTATGGAGTAATTTTTCTCCTGGGGATTTAGTTTCCTACTTAAATAAAGGATGGGGTGCTCCTCACCTTGAGACTCCTGGGAGAGTACCGCCCCCAGCCCTACCTCAGATGCGTCGGTTTGGACTACGAACTCTTTGGAGAAGTCAGGTGTGACCAACACTGGTTGGGCACAGAGAGCTTCTTTCAGGCTTCTAAAGGCCTGTTCGGTTTCCGGGGACCACTTTACCATTAGCGGTCCTCTTGCTTTTGTGAGGTCAGTTAGTGGGGTTGCCTTAGTTGCAAAATTGGGAATAAACCTTCTATAGTACCCAATTAACCCCAAAAAGGTCCTTACTTGTTTTTTTGTAACTGGCCTTGGCCAATTTTGTATCGCCTCCACTTTGAGTGTTTGGGGTTTGAGTAAACCTCTGCCAATAGAATATCCCAGATACTTGGCCTCCTCCAGACCAATAGTGCATTTAGCGGGGTTAGCAGTTAGTCCAGCAGACCGGACTGCGTCAAGCACAGCTTGGACCTTTGGAAGGTGGGATTGGCAATCTTCACTATGGATTACCACATCATCCAGGTAGGCGGCAGCATACCGAGCATGTGGTTTTAAAATTTTATCCATCATTCTTTGGAATGTGGCGGGAGCTCCATGTAAGCCAAAAGGCAACACCTTATACTGAAAGAGGCCGTCTGGGGTTGAGAAGGCTGTCTTTTCTTTTGCCCTTTCTGTGAGGGGAACCTGCCAGTACCCTTTTGTTAGGTCTAGGGTTGTGAGATATCGGGCTTTGCCCAGTCTCTCTACAAGTTCATCTACCCTGGGCATAGGATAAGTATCAAATTTTGACACCGCGTTTAGTTTCCGGTAGTCATTACAAAACCTTGTTGTACCATCTGGCTTTGGGACTAAGACTATAGGGCTGTTCCACCCACTTTGGGATTCCTCAATTACACCTAGTTTTAGCATTTTTTTAACCTCTAAACTTATTGCCTTTCTTTTGGCCTCTGGGATTCGGTACGGTTTAAGGTTAACTCGGACCCCCGGTTCAGAGACTAGGTCATGTTCAATTACGCTAGTTCTACCTGGCCGTATAGAGAAGATTTCTTTGTTTCTTCTCACTAAATTCTGAACCTCTCGTTTCTGATGAACAGACAGGGTTTCAGCTATGCTAACCTCTGGGTCAGTTTCTTGATTCTCTGACGGACCTGGGGGTACTAGGGTTAACAAGACTTCTCTATCTTTCCAGGGCTTGAGTAGGTTTATATGGTAAATTTGCTCAGGTTTCCTCCTACCTGGCTGTCTTACCTTATAATTTACTTCTCCCACTCTTTCCAAGACCTCATATGGCCCATGCCATTTAGCAAGGAATTTACTCTCCACGGTGGGAACCAGAACTAGTACCCTATCACCTGGAGAAAAAATTCTGACCCTAGCACCCTTATTATATGTATTCCTCTGTGCTTCTTGAGCTTTCTCCATGTGTTCCCTCACTATGGGTAGGACTGCAGCAATGCGGTCCTGCATCTGGGCAACATGCTCTATTACACTTCTGTAAGGGGTAACCTCGTGTTCCCAAGTCTCTTTGGCTATATCCAGTAAGCCCCTTGGGTGTCGGCCATACAATAGTTCAAACGGGGAGAAGCCTGTGGATGATTGGGGAACTTCCCTAATGGCAAATAACAGGTACGGTAACAAACAATCCCAGTTTTTCCCATCTTTATCAACCGCCCGCCGTAACATGCTCTTTAAGGTTTTATTGAACCTTTCCACTAAACCATCTGTTTGTGGATGATAGACTGAGGTTCTGAGATGCTTGATTTTTAGGAGTTTACATAGCTCTTTCGTTACTTGGGACATAAATGGTGTTCCCTGGTCAGATAGAATCTCTTTAGGAATCCCGACCCGGGAAAACAGAACTACTAACTCTTTTGCTATGTTTTTAGCTGAGGTGCTACGTAGGGGAACTGCCTCCGGATATCGGGTGGCATAATCTAATATTACCAATATATGCTGATGTCCCCTAGCAGACTTTATTAGGGGTCCTACTAGATCCATAGCAATCCGGTCAAATGGTACCTCTATTATGGGAAGGGGTACCAATGGGCTGCGGTACGCCTTGAACGGGGCGGTGATCTGACATTCTGGGCATGAGGAACAATAATTCGTAATTTCTGCCAGAACCCCAGGCCAATAGAAGCTTCGGAGAACCTTTTCTTTTGTCTTTTCCACCCCTAGGTGTCCCCCCAATGGATGACTATGTGCGAGGTGTAATACTACGTTACGGAATGTCCGTGGTACCAACAATTGTTTAGTTGTAACTGATTTCCTTTTATCAACCCGATATACTAGGTCGTTCTCTACCTCGAAGTAGGGGTAAGCAAGTGACCTATCTGGTTGGCCAGGAGTACTATTCTGGTCCCGTATATTTCCCCTTGCTACCGCTAATGTGGGGTCCTCCCACTGGGCCTTCTTAAAACTCCCAGGACTGACCTCTAGGTCAGCGAGGGTCTTATCCGGTTCTGGGGTGGTAAGTGTCTGCTCAACATCTTGATTTGGGGTATTCCCTACCAAAGTAGTGATGGGGAAGGGAATTTTACAGCACTCCTCCTTTTCCCCCTTCTTATTTGGGCCCTCGTCAACCTCCATTTCTGAAAAAGGGAAAGGATTTGTTTCTTCTAATACTTCGTTATGGTCCGCTATTGAACTCTGGGCGCTATTCTGAGCAGGGGACCACATTTTTAGAAAATGGGGAAAGTCGGTCCCTATTAACACATCATGTGCCAGTTTGGGTACAATACCCACCTTGAAATCTAAAGAACCAAACTCTGTTTCAAAAAAAACATCAACAGTGGAATATTCATGATTATCCCCATGTATACAACAAATTGCCACTCTTTGTGAACTGTTTCCCTGTTTCTTCTTAATGGGCAAGAGGTATTCGGACACTAGTGTGACCATGCTCCCAGAGTCAAGAAGTGCCCGAACCCTCTTACCATTAACCTTTACAAATGCCCACAGATGGTTATTCAAGGGGTCCTCTGGGCTAGGGCCCATACATTGGGACAACAGCGAATAAGGTTCCACGCTGTTGCATTGCATGGGCTCATCATTTAGTGGGCAGATTTTTGCTGTGTGGCCCCTCTCATGACAATTTACACATTTAGGTACATAGTCTGTGTCCCACTTAGAGCCTTTTCCCAGCTCCCCATGTTCACTATTGCCCTTAGTGTGCGAACCACTGTTGCTTGTGCTGCGTGAAGGGGGTCGCCGCTCTTCAGCACCCCTTAACCCCGGTACCCTTTTACCGTCTCTGGAAGAGTCCTGGAACCTCGGGTAGTGGGTTTGCTCCACGACTGTGGGTTGCGGGTGCTCTTCTGCTGCATTGTACCTTTCTACGAGGGCCACAAGCTCATCCGCATTGTGGGGGTCACTCCGACTGACCCAACGGCGTAAGGCAGAGGGAAGTTTCCTCAAGAACTGGTCCATGACCAACCGTTCCACGATGTGGCTGGCTGAGTTGATCTCGGGTTGTAGCCACTTCCGGGCGAGGTGGATGAGGTCATACATCTGGCTTCGGGTGGCTTTATCCATCGTGAAGGACCATGCGTGAAACCTTTGGGCGCGAACAGCCGTGGTTACGCCGAGGCGGGCGAGGATCTCGAACTTCAATTTTGCATAGACGTTAGCTTCGGCTGGCTCTAGATCAAAGTAAGCCTTCTGGGGTTCGCCGCTTAGGAAGGGTGCGATTAGACCAGCCCACTCAGCTTCTGGCCATCCCTCTCTCTGTGCCGTGCGTTCAAACGTGAGAAGATAGGCTTCCACATCATCCGAGGGTCCCATCTTCTGAAGGTAGTGGCTTGCCCTGGTCATTTTCGGAACTGGGGCTGCCGCTGCCAGTGGAAGGTTACTGATAGTCCCCCTCAGGATCTCGAGTTCCTGCTGTAAGCCCTGAGCGAACCGCTGTTGCTCCTCTCTCAGCAAGCGGTTTGTCTCTTGCTGGTTTGCATTTGCGTTTTGCAGGGCTTCATTCGTCTGTTGCTGGTTTGCATTCGCCTGTTGCTGGTTGGCATTCGCCTGTTGCTGGTTGGCATTAATCTCTTGCTGGGCTATTAGCAGCTGTTGCTGGGCTGCATTCGTCTGCTGCTGGTTTGCATTAGTTTCTTGCTGGGCTATTAACAGCTGTTGCTGGGTTTCATTCACGTCTTTCTGGGCAGCGACATTGCGTACCAGCGCACCCACCACGTCTTCCATCTTGTTTGCAGAGGATGAAAAAAACTTTTTTTTTTTTTTTTTTCTTTCAAAGTTCTTCAACCCGCAGACCCCCTAGTGCTCTGCCCGCATTCTCCACCATATGTGACAAACGGCTTACTCCGGGGCTCCGTCGTTTGTCCGGGACTGTTTAGAACACGGTCTTTTAGGGTAGGTTAAATGATGAGGCGTCACGTACTGTTCCTTTAAACAGGCTATGCCTGGTTTATTCAGTCCCAGGCACTGAGACTGCCACAGTGCATACAACAGAAAACAGATCAAAACAAAAGCTGCTCACCTGAGCGATAACTTAACTTAGGTTTTCCCTGACTCAGGGTTGGAAGTGGCTTTTCCACTCCCAACAACAAAACAAGGTACTTTTGCAGTCTTACACAAATGAACAGAAAGATTGAACCTGTTTGGGGAAGAGGCTTCTCCCCTCTGTAGTTCAGCAGCCTTCCAGCCTCCTGGCTCTTGTGGGGAGACCAGAGCAAACAGGAAATCAGTCTTTCATACCTGATTCCTAATTAGCATGACAGGTGACAGAAATCAGGCAGCAGACAAACTCTGGTCTGGATCTCTCATCCCTCAGTTCCAGCGCTTGCCAAACTGTGGGATGGAGTGTATGTATTATAAGGCTGCACTCCCAGGCCAAACAGGATAGAAACTGTCTAGTATCCTGGGAGCCCTATATACGGAATTTATTACCATCCCCTGGTTTCTGTCACAATATATATAAAAATTATCATTACTATTTTTGCATATACTTGTCTGAGTGCTTTTTAGAGGTTTTCTTTTTTGTGTTTATATATATATATATATAAACACAAAAAAGAAAACCTCTAAAAAGCACTCAGACAAGTATATGCAAAAATAGTAATGATAATTTATTAAATCAAAAAATAACAAAAAACACAAACAGCTAACTGAAGAGCCTGCCTGACTGAATAAATCAGAAAATCATATAAATAAACCCAAAAGAAACCACAAAAGTATAATATTGTAAACCCAGCATGAATAATACAGTATCAAAGAGTGAGTGATCACTATGGGAACATAGTTCCCACAGTGAAGACAAAAGACCGTCCGGCCATAGTAAATGATACTGAGCTGAAGGTAGTTAAATATTAACCCTTGAAAATTGAACAAAATACAATGTTGTGAAGTAAATAACAGGTGTGCTATACCAATACTGTATGCAGGATATTAGATGACAGAAACCTGTATGCCTATTGCCATAACATAATGCATATCATATGAAAACATGTTAAATAAGTACTTCAGTGACCCAAATACATAAATCACAATGATGGAAAACAAAGGAAGATACTCAGCTCCTTATTGGCAAGGCAGTGCAGTCTCAGGCAAGCACAACCCACAAAACACGTTTTCCATGGATGGGAAACAAAAAATAAATTGTCCCAATAGAGTGTCAGCAGGCAGGGTCAGCAGCAGCAACAATTAAAAAAGTCCCACAACGCGTTTCGCCCGCTAAAGCTTCTTCACAGGTGGTACTGGAGCCATGGAGCAAGAACGTTTAAATAGGGCTGTGTATTATGACGTATTTCGCGCCAAAAAACCTTCCACAAAGGTGCACATCATATACTTCCGAATGGGACCTTTGTCAAGGTGGTGCAGTTACAGGACAGAAGTGAACACATACATATACCCCTAGAATACTCACAAATAACAGGTGCTGCAAATCAAGTTGATTGCACAGCGTGATGTCAGATGAAGTGCTGACCGTGGGTAACCTCAATGTGAGCACTCAGTACAAGGTGTACTTAGTAGCTCAATAGGAAATATAGTGGAAGCCACTGCAGGGGGATTAAAGTTCACACAGTGGCTCCCAAGCCAAAAGTGGTGTGTGTAGGCTCCACATGTATGTGTGTGGCAGAAGCCATAGAGCTGAACTGTGGTCCCTATTCCCATTGCTGCAGTGTCACTTATGTGGCAAACAGAAAAAAAACCCCAACCACAAATTGCATATGAGGCCAAGGTCAGACATGCACTGTTATACAAAAATCAATATTCCAACGTGCTAAGTGCAAAAATATAAATATAAATGTTAAAATGACGATGTGGAAGGCTGTTGGTCTCACGTGGACCTACTATCAAATCCGTGGCTGTTTCCGTGGACCCGGCACGTGGCCAATATAAACTGCCCTGGCATAAAGCTGTGGCAGAAGCGTCACAAGACCATTGCAATGGATATATAATATGTAGCCTGAGTATGGCTTCTAATGACATTACTGATAAATGGGGCATTAACCACCTAAAAGGCAAAACATGATAATCGTTAATGCAAAACCTGCTCAATGTTCAAGCGCCTTAGTGTACAGTCCATAGTCCAATCCTAATCCGAAACGGGTATGTCCTGGTGGTTTGCACATGGAAAATCCCTATGTGCAGAATAGGCGCCCTGTTGGTGAAAAACCTAATAAACAGAGTGCAATCATGCCTACTATAATAAGCAAAGTTAACCATTGCAGCAGGGAAACCAGCGATGTGTGATCCTCAGTCAGCACAGCCATACTCCTCTGAGGATGTAAAACCACCTATTACAAGCAGCTATGACATAGACAAGCAACAGAGCATATATAAGAAACATATAGTTGGTAAACAAGTTGTGGGGATATAAAATCTCCTAGAGTCAACATGAAAACCCCTCAATCGGCTTGTTTAAAGGAAACAACTTAATTTGAAGTCTTCATTCATAGTTACATAGTTACATAGTTACATAGTAGATGATGTTGAAAAAAGACGTAGGTCCATCAAGTTCAACCTATGCTAAATTTAGACAACAGATACTTTATTCTATATCTATACTTACTTATTGATCCAGAGGAAGGCAAACAAAAAACCCCATTAAGGAGAAAAATTAATTCCTTCCTGACTCCAAGAATTGGCAGTCGGATTAATCCCTGGATCAATATCCTTCCCATGTATACTTATTTGGTATATCCCTGTATACCTTTCCCATCTAAAAAGATGTCCAACCTATTTTTGAACAAATCTATTGTATCTGCCATCACAGTCTCCATGGGTGATGAATTCCACATTGTAACTGCCCTTACTGTAAAGAACCCTTTCCTTTGTTGCTGGTGAAATTTCATTTCTTCCAACCTTAAGGGATGGCCCCGAGTCCTTTGTACTGCCCGTGGGATGAATAGTTCTTTTGAAAGCTCCTTGTATTGTCCCTGAATATATTTGTATATAGTTATCATATCCCCTCTTAGACGCCTCTTTTCTAATGTAAATAAATCTAATTTAGCTAGCCTCTCCTCATAAGTTAGAATGTCCATCCCCTTTATTAATTTGGTGGCTCTTCTCTGCACTCTCTCTAGTTCCATAATGTCTTTTCTAAGGATTGGTGCCCAAAATTGTACTCCATATTCAAGGTGTGGTCTTACTAATGCTTTGTAAAGGGGCATAATTATGTTTACTTCCCTTCCATCCATTGCCCGTTTGATGCAAGATAAGATCTTGTTTGCCTTTGCAGCTACTGCATGACATTGGGCACTATTGCTAAGCCTGCTGTCTACAAGCACTCCTAAATCCTTCTCCATCAAGGATTCCCCCAATATATCTCCATTTAATTTGTAAGTCGCCTTTTTATTCTTGCATCCCAAATGCATAACCTTACATTTATCTGTATTAAACCTCATTTGCCATTTACCTGCCCACGTTTCCAGTCTCTCCAAGTCCTTCTGAAGAGAAATTACATCCTGCTCTGATTCTATTACACTGCCGACACAGTTTATCCGAGTGCGGCTCATTCCGCAAGCCGGGAAATGTCCTGGCTTGCGAGCCGCACTCCCTCAGCGTGCCGCGCATCACCGATGCGCGGTCACGCATCATCGGGTGCCAGCGCCCCCTGCACGCGCGTCCAGGGCTCCCCGAGGGAGCCCTGGTGTCCCGCGATCGCGGGACGGCGGCAGGGGGTTCCGGGGGACCCGGCGGACCCGGCAGCGGTAGGGAGAGCGCCCCGATCGGAGGGCGCTCTTCCACTGCTTCGGCGCGCGCCCGTCACCCTGCGGCGCGCGCCAGGATACTGCTGCGGCCAAGAACGGGCAAATGCTCGAATAAACTTGGCCTCAGCAGTACCTTACACAATTTAGTATCATCAGCAAAGATGGAGACTTTGCTCTCGATCCCAACCTCAAGGTCATTAATAAACAAGTTAAAAAGCAGGGGTCCCAGTACCGATCCTTGAGGTACTCCACTCACGACTTTAGCCCAACCTGAAAAAGTTCCATTTATGACAACCCTCCGTTGTCTGTCCTTTAACCAGTTTTCAATCCAGGTGCATATATTATTACTGAGTCCAATTTTCTTTATTTTGTACACCAACCTCCTGTGTGAAACCGTATCAAAAGCCTTTGCAAAATCTAAGTAGACCACATCAACTGCATTACCCTGGTCTAAATTCCTACTTACCTCCTCAAAGAAACAAATAAGGTTAGTTTGGCAAGATCTATCCTTCATAAATCCATGCTGACTATTACTAATAATTTTGTTTTCCATAAGGTATTCCTGAATATTATCCCGTATTAAACCTTCACGTAGTTTCCCTACTATTGAAGTCAGGCTTACAGGTCTGTAATTCCCCGGGTGTGATCTAGCTCCCTTTTTAAATATAGGCACCACATCTGCTTTACGCCAATCTTGTGGTACTGAGCCTGTGGAAATGGAGTCCTTGAATATTAAATATAATGGTTTGGCTATTACTGAGCTTAACTCCTTGAGAACTCTTGGATGTATGCCATCGGGGCCAGGTGCCTTATTTGCTTTAATTTTTTCAAGTCGCTTATGAACTTCTTCCTCAGTTAACCAATTGGTCATTAATATGGAGGTTGTGGCTTCCTCCTGTGGCGCTACTATTGAACTTGATTCTTCCCTGGTAAACACAGAGGCAAAGAATTTGTTTAATACCTCTGCTTTTTCCTTATCTCCAATAATCTGCCTACCCATCTCACACTGAAAGGGTCCTATATTTTCTTTTCTCATTTTTTTTGTTATTAAGGTACTTAAAGAACTTTTTAGGGTTGACCTTACTTTCTATTGCAATCCTTTTTTCATTCTCCATTTTTGCTAATTTAATTGCCCTTTTGCAATTTTTGTTACTTTCCTTATAATTCTGATACGATGTCACCGTCCCTTCTGACTTAAAGATTCTAAACGCCTTCCTCTACTTGTCCATTTCCTCCCCTACCTGTTTATTTAGCCACATTGGTTTTGACTTATTTCTTTTATACTTATTACCCAAGGGTATACACTGATACGTGTGCTTTTCTAACAATGTTTTAAAGATTGCCCATTTATCTTCTATATTTTTCCCTGCAAAAACATCATCCCATTGTATTACTACTAGATTAGACCTCAGTTTATTAAAATCTGCCTTTCTAAAGTTTAAAGTCTTTGTTGAACCCAAGTAATCTGTTTTTTGATAATTTATTTCAAATGAGACCATGTTATGATCACTGTTACCCAAATGTTCCAGGACTTGAATATTTGTTATTACTTCTACATTGTTTGATATGACCAAATCCAGAACTGCCCCTCTCCTGGTTGGTTCCTCAATAATTTGGGTCATATAATTGTCTTTAAGCACCCCCAAAAACCTGTTCCCTTTTGTTGTAACGCTAATCTCATTGCCCCAATCTATGTCAGGATAATTAAAATCCCCCATTATGCAAACATGACCCAGTTTTGATTGCCTTCTCCATTTGCAAATGTATTTTAGCTTCCTCAATCTCACAGATATTTGGTGGTTTATAGCATATTCCCACAAACATTTTCTTTATACTTTTACCTCCACTGCTAATTTCTATCCACAAGGACTCTACATTTTCATCATTCCCTTCATAGACATCATCCCTTATAATAGGTTTTAGATCTGGTTTAACATATAGACATACTCCACCTTCCCTTCCATTTGTTCGATCCTTCCGAAAAAGAGAATAACCCTCTAAATTAACGGTCCAGTCAGGAGTTTCATCCCACCATGTTTCAGTAATGCCTATGATATCATACTGCTTCCTTGTACTGTAGCTATTAATTCAAGCTCCCCCATTTTATCTGTCAGGCTTCTTGCATTAGCAAGCATGCATTTAAGTTTTTTTTCAACCTGTACTATTATCTTATCTGCTCCTTCCTTTCTGCTCCCACTTGGTTTAGTCTTTAGAAGTTTTCTAGTATTATCTCTATTTACTATGGGTATCTCACTGCTTGTCAAACTTGCACTTGCCCCCATTCTACCTCCATACCACCTTGTATGGTCATCTATTCCATTTAGTTCATTATCTGTTTCATTCCCCTCCCCCCTCCATCCTAGTTTAAAATCTCCTCCAACCTTTTTAGCATTCTCCCCCCTAGCACAGACCCCGTGGACTGAGTATGTCCAAGCTGTGGATAGTTCTTGCTTCGAACTGTAGTAGTGCCCGATTCCTATCACCACCTCTCGGGAATGCATGGACCTGGGCAATAGGCATACATCTCAGCGTTGCCAAGCTATGCTTTTTCTCTTTGAAATGGCGAGCCACTGGTTGCTGTGTAAGATCCTCCTTGTCATCTGTGTCTGCTAGAGCTTTTCTGATTGCCGACCGGTGCAGACTTAAACGCTCTTTGAGCATGCGGATAGTTTTTCCAATGTAGTATAATCCGCACAGGCATTTAATAAAATACTACACATTGTATACTGTATTTCCCCCCTGTAGAAAAGAGGAAAATAATGATTTAGTCAATAGCATGGGATCTGTGATACGTATGTGGTGCCTTAGGGGGTAACATGTGGAAGCACTGTATGTGCTATGTGTGAGCTAAATGTTTTGGCTAAAAGATTAAACTAAATGACCCATACGTATGTACCGCCCATGTAAAATCCTAACTAATCTAAGGCATTAAAGAGTTAATTCTAGTAACGGCCCTTAGATAGTATTTTGCAGATGTAGCCAGGTTCCCCCCTGCCTGCCAAGTCCCCCCCCCCCTCACCTTCCTGGCAATCGCGAGTGCCGCCAAGCCCAATGGCGGTCCCGTCGGCCGATCGGAAGGGTGGGGGCGGTCAGAGCTTTGCTCGGGGGTTGCTGGGGACGCATGCTGCCGGTTGCCAGGGCCGCGATCGCGTCGTTAGGGCTCCCGGCGCTCCCGAAGCAGGGCGGCGAGGGCACCGATCTCTTCTAAGTGTTGGCGCATGCGCAGTACAGATATCGGCGCCGTGGCCAGACAGGGAGATCGCGCATGCGCAGTGATAGCGCGCGCACACTAGCCTACCAGAGGCAGGCTCTTGGAAGGGACTACAAGTCCCATGAGCCTTAGCTGCGCCCCACGTGATGCCAGGGAGCCAATAGGGCTGAAGTATTGCCCTGCAGGCAAGAAAGGATACATTTCGCGCACTGAGCCCACGATAGTCAGTGCTGGACCAGGAGAGATAGGGGAAGGAGGTGAGTGCAGGGGTCTGTGACTCACTGCATTAGGCCAGAAGTCCCTATGCCCCAGATTGGTCCTGAACTTCCCCAGCTTGTGGTGCTATAGGGACAGGCCCTAGGTTAGGGACTTGTCACGTTAGTGCCAGTGTTAGATAGGGACATAGCGGACGCTGCATTTCCTGAAAGGAGGCTTGGGCTCCAGTCTGCGCCCCAGAGACAGAGACTATCTCCAGGGTGGGATCGCCCCTGGCGGACCCCGTGCGAGGAACCATGGGATCAGACGGAATCACCAAGCGACTGATCCTTTGCGAAGTTGTTTGCAGGCCCGAGTGCAGGAGCACTCGACAGGTACCCCCATAAGTGCACCAACCTATACCATTCTAACATTACCAATTCACATAGTGGCAGCGCTGACCACGGGACAAAGGGGTTAGGCTGTGGACACGGTGTGGGGATACACGGTGGTGGTCGGGTACACTTCTAGTGGAGTAAGAGACACTGTGAGGACTGAGTTACATGGTGGAGTTACCCCTCGGGGGAGTGTTAATAGTGTATGCTATAAGAGTTATTATTGCCTGCATATATATAAACTAGTTATATACCTCCTCGTGTATGTATTTATTATATGTGTGGGTCCTGTGTAGGCTACCTTCTACATCCCTAGAACCCTACACAGGTGGAGGCGCTGAAACTGAGAACGTTCCAGAGGATTCACCCCAGGCTCTCACTCGCGGAGGCTCAGACCTCCTGTGAGCCTGACAGGTATAATGCACCACACCTGGTAACATATAGGTCCCCCTGCATTCACAATATATATATTCGATTGGGTGGGGTGGAATACCCGTTACATTTGGAGGCGCTGCTGAGATTCAGACCTGGGGTGCCCTATTCAAACAGTATCATAAAAGATCAGCAACATGGTAATTCCCTCACGTCAAGAGGTCCATGCGTGGGCCACCACCGTCCGAGAACCACCTAGTTACGTTGTAGCCGTAGGGAACGTCCCAGCGTTAGTGGCGGAAACTAACAGCCGGGACTCACTGAGGAAGCTCTTAGGACCAGATAAAGTATGGTACCGTGGCAGGGTATTCGACTCTACTTATTATTGGAGTGCCCTACTATTCACTGTGGGGCGGGACATATGCCCAGAAACGGCCCCGAAACACTCTAGTAGCCCTTGAGTGCCAGCCAGAAGGCTACCCACTTATATACTCGGACTTACCAGTAATACGGGAAATGTTCTCACCAAGGGCCCCTCCTCAGGATCCTGATGAACCATCCACCAGTACTTGGACACAACTTGCACCAGTGTATAGTACCCCAAACCGGGTTGACCATCCCCAACCCAAAGTCTCCTTTACCCCAAGCGCCCTCACGGGAGCCAATAGTTGGGCTGACAGTCCGTCCTCGCCACCCGAATACGCACCCCGCGAGGTAAACCCCCGGCATATCAGAGAGAGGGTAACTAACGAGGGTTCCATAATGGGAGTGACGCTACCTCAATTCATAGAAGCTATCACCATGGCCTCCCAGTCCCAAGGTTACCGGAAACTCAAGGCCTTCTCGGGAGTACTTCCAATACCCCAGGGGGAGGAAGGGATAGACATTTGGAGGGAGAACGCATTAAAAGTCGTAGAGGAATGGTCGTGCATGGACACAGTAAAACGGCAGCGTATCATGGAGTGTCTCAGGCCTCCCGCTTCTACCATTGGGACCAACACCCAGAGTTGACGGCGTTGGAGATGGTGGAGTTCCTGTTGGAAGCGTACGGACTAACAGAAGATGAAGGAGCGATCTGGACGAAGTACTTCAATCTTTATCAGAAGGAGGGAGAGGACTTGTCTGCCTTTATACACCGCCTGCAGCTGGGTTTGGGAACCCTACTCAATCGTAAGCTGATTCCTGCCTCTGGGATGGATGAAGCGCTCCATAAGCAGTACCTGTGGGGATCAAGCCCCACTCATCCCATAGCCAATATGCTCCGCAGCAAAATAATGGACGGAAGTCCCCCTACGTTCACCGAGCTGCTACGCCAGGTGAAAATTCAAGAGGCACATGCGTTGTTACACTCTAATGCAACATCCAAGAGTCCCTCAGTCCCAAAGGGAAAGGGTTCTATGGAGAAGAAAGAAGAGTCGGTCACTCCGTCTAAAGGGTATAAGTCAAAACCTCCCGACAAACCACCCCCCCCACCCCATCTAAGGTTCGTCCAGAACTCCGCGAGGAGGTGTGCTATAACTGCGGTAAGAAGGGCCACTTCTACAACGATTGCCCGGAATGGGAGGAGCCTCTGAAGGAAAAACCGAGTGCGGCTCATTCCGCAAGCCGGGAAATGTCCTGGCTTGCGAGCCGCACTCCCTCAGCGTGCCGCGCATCACCGATGCGCGGTCACGCATCATCGGGTGCCAGCGCCCCCTGCACGCGCGTCCAGGGCTCCCCGAGGGAGCCCTGGTGTCCCGCGATCGCGGGACGGCGGCAGGGGGTTCCGGGGGACCCGGCGGACCCGGCAGCGGTAGGGAGAGCGCCCCGATCGGAGGGCGCTCTTCCGCTGCTTCGGCGCGCGCCCGTCACCCTGCGGCGCGCGCCAGGATACTGCTGCGGCCAAGAACGGGCAAATGCTCGAATAAACTTGGCCGCAGCAGTACCTTACACAATTTAGTATCATCAGCAAAGATGGAGACTTTGCTCTCGATCCCAACCTCAAGGTCATTAATAAACAAGTTAAAAAGCAGGGGTCCCAGTACCGATCCTTGAGGTACTCCACTCACGACTTTAGCCCAACCTGAAAAAGTTCCATTTATGACAACCCTCCGTTGTCTGTCCTTTAACCAGTTTTCAATCCAGGTGCATATATTATTACTGAGTCCAATTTTCTTTATTTTGTACACCAACCTCCTGTGTGAAACCGTATCAAAAGCCTTTGCAAAATCTAAGTAGACCACATCAACTGCATTACCCTGGTCTAAATTCCTACTTACCTCCTCAAAGAAACAAATAAGGTTAGTTTGGCAAGATCTATCCTTCATAAATCCATGCTGACTATTACTAATAATTTTGTTTTCCATTAGGTATTCCTGAATATTATCCCGTATTAAACCTTCACGTAGTTTCCCTACTATTGAAGTCAGGCTTACAGGTCTGTAATTCCCCGGGTGTGATCTAGCTCCCTTTTTAAATATAGGCACCACATCTGCTTTACGCCAATCTTGTGGTACTGAGCCTGTGGAAATGGAGTCCTTGAATATTAAATATAATGGTTTGGCTATTACTGAGCTTAACTCCTTGAGAACTCTTGGATGTATGCCATCGGGGCCAGGTGCCTTATTTGCTTTAATTTTTTCAAGTCGCTTATGAACTTCTTCCTCAGTTAACCAATTGGTCATTAATATGGAGGTTGTGGCTTCCTCCTGTGGCGCTACTATTGAACTTGATTCTTCCCTGGTAAACACAGAGGCAAAGAATTTGTTTAATACCTCTGCTTTTTCCTTATCTCCAATAATCTGCCTACCCATCTCACACTGAAAGGGTCCTATATTTTCTTTTCTCATTTTTTTTGTTATTAAGGTACTTAAAGAACTTTTTAGGGTTGACCTTACTTTCTATTGCAATCCTTTTTTCATTCTCCATTTTTGCTAATTTAATTGCCCTTTTGCAATTTTTGTTACTTTCCTTATAATTCTGATACGATGTCACCGTCCCTTCTGACTTAAAGATTCTAAACGCCTTCCTCTACTTGTCCATTTCCTCCCCTACCTGTTTATTTAGCCACATTGGTTTTGACTTATTTCTTTTATACTTATTACCCAAGGGTATACACTGATACGTGTGCTTTTCTAACAATGTTTTAAAGATTGCCCATTTATCTTCTATATTTTTCCCTGCAAAAACATCATCCCATTGTATTACTACTAGATTAGACCTCAGTTTATTAAAATCTGCCTTTCTAAAGTTTAAAGTCTTTGTTGAACCCAAGTAATCTGTTTTTTGATAATTTATTTCAAATGAGACCATGTTATGATCACTGTTACCCAAATGTTCCAGGACTTGAATATTTGTTATTACTTCTACATTGTTTGATATGACCAAATCCAGAACTGCCCCTCTCCTGGTTGGTTCCTCAATAATTTGGGTCATATAATTGTCTTTAAGCACCCCCAAAAACCTGTTCCCTTTTGTTGTAACGCTAATCTCATTGCCCCAATCTATGTCAGGATAATTAAAATCCCCCATTATGCAAACATGACCCAGTTTTGATTGCCTTCTCCATTTGCAAATGTATTTTAGCTTCCTCAATCTCACAGATATTTGGTGGTTTATAGCATATTCCCACAAACATTTTCTTTATACTTTTACCTCCACTGCTAATTTCTATCCACAAGGACTCTACATTTTCATCATTCCCTTCATAGACATCATCCCTTATAATAGGTTTTAGATCTGGTTTAACATATAGACATACTCCACCTTCCCTTCCATTTGTTCGATCCTTCCGAAAAAGAGAATAACCCTCTAAATTAACGGTCCAGTCAGGAGTTTCATCCCACCATGTTTCAGTAATGCCTATGATATCATACTGCTTCCTTGTACTGTAGCTATTAATTCAAGCTCCCCCATTTTATCTGTCAGGCTTCTTGCATTAGCAAGCATGCATTTAAGTTTTTTTTCAACCTGTACTATTATCTTATCTGCTCCTTCCTTTCTGCTCCCACTTGGTTTAGTCTTTAGAAGTTTTCTAGTATTATCTCTATTTACTATGGGTATCTCACTGCTTGTCAAACTTGCACTTGCCCCCATTCTACCTCCATACCACCTTGTATGGTCATCTATTCCATTTAGTTCATTATCTGTTTCATTCCCCTCCCCCCTCCATCCTAGTTTAAAATCTCCTCCAACCTTTTTAGCATTCTCCCCCCTAGCACAGACCCCGTGGACTGAGTATGTCCAAGCTGTGGATAGTTCTTGCTTCGAACTGTAGTAGTGCCCGATTCCTATCACCACCTCTCGGGAATGCATGGACCTGGGCAATAGGCATACATCTCAGCGTTGCCAAGCTATGCTTTTTCTCTTTGAAATGGCGAGCCACTGGTTGCTGTGTAAGATCCTCCTTGTCATCTGTGTCTGCTAGAGCTTTTCTGATTGCCGACCGGTGCAGACTTAAACGCTCTTTGAGCATGCGGATAGTTTTTCCAATGTAGTATAATCCGCACAGGCATTTAATAAAATACTACACATTGTATACTGTATTTCCCCCCTGTAGAAAAGAGGAAAATAATGATTTAGTCAATAGCATGGGATCTGTGATACGTATGTGGTGCCTTAGGGGGTAACATGTGGAAGCACTGTATGTGCTATGTGTGAGCTAAATGTTTTGGCTAAAAGATTAAACTAAATGACCCATACGTATGTACCGCCCATGTAAAATCCTAACTAATCTAAGGCATTAAAGAGTTAATTCTAGTAACGGCCCTTAGATAGTATTTTGCAGATGTAGCCAGGTTCCCCCCTGCCTGCCAAGTCCCCCCCCCCCTCACCTTCCTGGCAATCGCGAGTGCCGCCAAGCCCAATGGCGGTCCCGTCGGCCGATCGGAAGGGTGGGGGCGGTCAGAGCTTTGCTCGGGGGTTGCTGGGGACGCATGCTGCCGGTTGCCAGGGCCGCGATCGCGTCGTTAGGGCTCCCGGCGCTCCCGAAGCAGGGCGGCGAGGGCACCGCTATCTTCTAAGTGTTGGCGCATGCGCAGTACAGATATCGGCGCCGTGGCCAGACAGGGAGATCGCGCATGCGCAGTGATAGCGCGCGCACACTAGCCTACCAGAGGCAGGCTCTTGGAAGGGACTACAAGTCCCATGAGCCTTAGCTGCGCCCCACGTGATGCCAGGGAGCCAATAGGGCTGAAGTATTGCCCTGCAGGCAAGAAAGGATACATTTCGCGCACTGAGCCCACGATAGTCAGTGCTGGACCAGGAGAGATAGGGGAAGGAGGTGAGTGCAGGGGTCTGTGACTCACTGCATTAGGCCAGAAGTCCCTATGCCCCAGATTGGTCCTGAACTTCCCCAGCTTGTGGTGCTATAGGGACAGGCCCTAGGTTAGGGACTTGTCACGTTAGTGCCAGTGTTAGATAGGGACATAGCGGACGCTGCATTTCCTGAAAGGAGGCTTGGGCTCCAGTCTGCGCCCCAGAGACAGAGACTATCTCCAGGGTGGGATCGCCCCTGGCGGACCCCGTGCGAGGAACCATGGGATCAGACGGAATCACCAAGCGACTGATCCTTTGCGAAGTTGTTTGCAGGCCCGAGTGCAGGAGCACTCGACAGGTACCCCCATAAGTGCACCAACCTATACCATTCTAACATTACCAATTCACATAGTGGCAGCGCTGACCACGGGACAAAGGGGTTAGGCTGTGGACACGGTGTGGGGATACACGGTGGTGGTCGGGTACACTTCTAGTGGAGTAAGAGACACTGTGAGGACTGAGTTACATGGTGGAGTTACCCCTCGGGGAAGTGTTAATAGTGTATGCTATAAGAGTTATTATTGCCTGCATATATATAAACTAGTTATATACCTCCTCGTGTATGTATTTATTATATGTGTGGGTCCTGTGTAGGCTACCTTCTACATCCCTAGAACCCTACACAGGTGGAGGCGCTGAAACTGAGAACGTTCCAGAGGATTCACCCCAGGCTCTCACTCGCGGAGGCTCAGACCTCCTGTGAGCCTGACAGGTATAATGCACCACACCTGGTAACATATAGGTCCCCCTGCATTCACAATATATATATTCGATTGGGTGGGGTGGAATACCCGTTACATTTGGAGGCGCTGCTGAGATTCAGACCTGGGGTGCCCTATTCAAACAGTATCATAAAAGATCAGCAACATGGTAATTCCCTCACGTCAAGAGGTCCATGCGTGGGCCACCACCGTCCGAGAACCACCTAGTTACGTTGTAGCCGTAGGGAACGTCCCAGCGTTAGTGGCGGAAACTAACAGCCGGGACTCACTGAGGAAGCTCTTAGGACCAGATAAAGTATGGTACCGTGGCAGGGTATTCGACTCTACTTATTATTGGAGTGCCCTACTATTCACTGTGGGGCGGGACATATGCCCAGAAACGGCCCCGAAACACTCTAGTAGCCCTTGAGTGCCAGCCAGAAGGCTACCCACTTATATACTCGGACTTACCAGTAATACGGGAAATGTTCTCACCAAGGGCCCCTCCTCAGGATCCTGATGAACCATCCACCAGTACTTGGACACAACTTGCACCAGTGTATAGTACCCCAAACCGGGTTGACCATCCCCAACCCAAAGTCTCCTTTACCCCAAGCGCCCTCACGGGAGCCAATAGTTGGGCTGACAGTCCGTCCTCGCCACCCGAATACGCACCCCGCGAGGTAAACCCCCGGCATATCAGAGAGAGGGTAACTAACGAGGGTTCCATAATGGGAGTGACGCTACCTCAATTCATAGAAGCTATCACCATGGCCTCCCAGTCCCAAGGTTACCGGAAACTCAAGGCCTTCTCGGGAGTACTTCCAATACCCCAGGGGGAGGAAGGGATAGACATTTGGAGGGAGAACGCATTAAAAGTCGTAGAGGAATGGTCGTGCATGGACACAGTAAAACGGCAGCGTATCATGGAGTGTCTCAGGCCTCCCGCTTCTACCATTGGGACCAACACCCAGAGTTGACGGCGTTGGAGATGGTGGAGTTCCTGTTGGAAGCGTACGGACTAACAGAAGATGAAGGAGCGATCTGGACGAAGTACTTCAATCTTTATCAGAAGGAGGGAGAGGACTTGTCTGCCTTTATACACCGCCTGCAGCTGGGTTTGGGAACCCTACTCAATCGTAAGCTGATTCCTGCCTCTGGGATGGATGAAGCGCTCCATAAGCAGTACCTGTGGGGATCAAGCCCCACTCATCCCATAGCCAATATGCTCCGCAGCAAAATAATGGACGGAAGTCCCCCTACGTTCACCGAGCTGCTACGCCAGGTGAAAATTCAAGAGGCACATGCGTTGTTACACTCTAATGCAACATCCAAGAGTCCCTCAGTCCCAAAGGGAAAGGGTTCTATGGAGAAGAAAGAAGAGTCGGTCACTCCGTCTAAAGGGTATAAGTCAAAACCTCCCGACAAACCACCCCCCCCACCCCATCTAAGGTTCGTCCAGAACTCCGCGAGGAGGTGTGCTATAACTGCGGTAAGAAGGGCCACTTCTACAACGATTGCCCGGAATGGGAGGAGCCTCTGAAGGAAAAACCTCCCGATAGAAAAACCCAGCTCAGTCCATGGTATGCCGAGTACACACTGTCGAGTCGGACTCAGAACCCCCTCCTGGGTCCACCGATGCCCCTGATGATGCCTGCCCCCGGGAAGCTTACAGTCAAGTAGGCCCCGCGGCCATCGTGCAGGTGGTACTGGAAGGGATCTATGAATCAGCCTTACTGGACACGGGATCACAAGTGACCATTATATATCGCAAGTTCTATGACCAGCACCTCAGACAATGCCCCCTGAGTTCGGCTGAACATATGAAGGTTAGGGGGTTAAGTAATGAAGACTACCCCATCGATGGGATTGTACGGATGCAACTGCAAATACTCCAACTGAACACTGGCAATACACACCCCATGCATGTGGTGGCAATGGTATGCCCAGAGCCCCAAGATCAGTGCAAGTATCCGATCATCTTGGGAACCAACATTGATATAGTGCAAGCTGTAATCCGCGCGTACCTGAAAGAGACTAACGAGTGGCCGCTAGTCAATTCTCTTCTAGATCCGTCCTACGAGAGGAGTGCAACCGGATATATGCCCTGGAGCGTCACGGGGATCTCTACAATCGTCAACGCGGACTGACGACCATATTACCAGGGGGAGTACAACGGATGGCCGTCTGGTGCTGTTATCCCGACCGAGAGGAGAGCGATCAGCTTTTGTCTCTGGAAAGTACCCCTGAGGAAGAAGCTCAGAGAGGGTATAGGGTACTACCCGAAGTGAGGGAGTGGACGACTAAAATCCCTCTACGAACCCACGTGTTTGTGCAGAACCTCTCCCCCTTCCCGATGGAATTTGATGCTGACCAGAATTTGGGTTGCATATATCCGGTTAACCCTGTGGAACACTCGCCCCAGGTGAACGTGGCAGCCGCCAGTGGGCAGTTAGTAGACCTAGACTTCAACTTCGGCGAGTCGACATTGCCAACTGAATGGAAAGAGCGGCTGACAACCCAGCTGAATAAACGACGGACTGTGTTCTCCACGAGTGAGATGGATGTGGGGTGCAGCCGCAGCGCTCAACATACCATTAGACTGAGGGACGCCACCCCGTTTCGTGAACGCTCTCGTCGCATCGCCCCGCGGGAAGTGGACGATGTGAGGAACGTCATACAGGAAATGGGGACCGCAGGGATTTTGACAGAGGCTCGAGGCCCCTACGCGTCTCCCATAGTGGTGGTGAGGAAAAAGAACGGATCAGTACGCCTGTGTGTCGACTATAGAACCCTGAACAATCGTACGATACCGGATCAGTACAACCTCCCTTGCATTGAAGAGATCCTGAATGCGCTGAATGGAAGTCAATGGTTCAGCGTGCTCGACCTCCGATCCGGGTACTATCAGGTACCTATGAATGCGGAGGATCAGGAGAAAACAGCCTTCGTCTGCCCCCTGGAGTTTTACCAATTTACACATATGCCCCAAGGTATATGTGGGGCATCTGCTACCTTTCAACGACTGATGAAGAAAACCATCGGGGACATGAGCCCGCGGGAGTGTCTCGTCTATCTGGACGACATCATTGTCTTCGGAAGGACTCTGGAAGAGCACGAAGAGAGGCTGCTTAAAGTGATAGACCGCCTTGGGAAGGAAGGGTTGAAATTGTCCCTAGACAAGTGCCGGTTTTGCCATACCTTGGTGACCTACGTGGGACACATCGTGTCCGCCCAAGGAATCGCCACCGACCCAGCCAAAGTAGAAGCGGTAGTGAACTGGCCTCATCCCGAGAATGTCACAGAGCTGCGATCCTTCCTATGGTTCTGCGGGTATTACCGTCACTTCGTGGAAGGGTACTCTAGTCGAGCTAAACCCCTGAACAACCTATTGAAGATATACCCTGCAGATACAGGAAGGAAAGCCCTGTCTGCCCGTCAACCGTTTGGCGATAAATGGACGCCTGAGTGTGAACGGGCCTTCCTGAAGTTGAAGAAAAGTCTGACCGAAGCACCAGTGCTTGCGTATGCGGATCCAGAACAACCATACGTCCTGCATGTGGATGCCAGTCTAAATTGCTTGGGTGCCGTCTTGCACCAGAAACACCCCGAGGGCCTTCGACCAGTGGCCTACATCAGCCGCAGTCTGACACCCAGTGAACATAAGTACCCTGTCCACAAGTTAGAATTCCTGGCCCTCAAATGGGCCATCACGGAAAAGCTCCACGATCATCTGTACGGTGTTATGTTTGAGGTAAGGACGGATAACAATCCCCTCACGTACATCAATACCACGCCCAAATTGGACGCAGCAGGGCACCGATAGTGGCCGCCCTATACAATTACCAATTCTCCATGAAGTATAAGCCGGGACCTTTGAATGTAGGAGCTGACGCCCTGTCCAGACGACCCGGGTTATGTGCTACCCCAGATGATGAGGAATGGGAGGAACTCCCGGGACCTGGAGTGCAAGCCATGTGTAGCACTGCCGCCATCATCAACGGCCAAGTGGCCTACTCAGAATTAAGGGTGGCAGATTCATTGGATTGCCAGTCGTAGGCTGTCCCAGCCGCCTACTGCAATCCAAAAGGGATGAACATAACGCATGACAAGGTGTTAAGGTGGAAAGATCTGGTAGACTACCAAATACGAGATCCTGTCGTCAGTATTATTAGGCAAGCCGTGGAAAAGAGGAACCCAGCCCTTCTGAAACGCGCGCCCAATGACTTGGTTGCGTTGCTGATGCGGGAAGCTGACAAATTCGAGATCGATAACTGCTTACTCTATCGGGTAGTGCAATACCACAACCACCCCGATAGACGACAACTAGTCATCCCTAAGAACTTGCAATACCTGGTGTTGAAGTCCCTACACGATGAGCATGGACATCTCGGTGTAGAGAAGACATTTGGGTTGGTCAGAGACCGCTTTTTCTGGCCCAAGATGCGAGAGGCCGTAGAACGCCACTGTCGCCGTTGTACTAGGTGTATACAGCGTAAGACCCTGCCTACCAGAGCAGCTCCCATGGGCCATCTGAAGAGTTCTGGCCCAATGGACCTTGTGTGTATGGACTTTCTGTGCATTGAGCCCGATAGCCAAGGAATATGCAACGTGCTGGTACTCACGGACCATTATACACGGTATGCCCAGGCCTTTCCCAAGAAAGATCAGAAAGCCATCACAGTGGAAAAAATATTATGGGAGAAGTACTTTGTGCACTACGGTCTTCCCAACCGCCTTCACTCTGACCAAGGTCGGGACTTCGAGAGCACTTTGATCCGAGAACTACTCAAAATGCTGAACATCGCCAAATCACGAACGACCCCATATCACCCAGAAGGTGACGCGTTACCAGAACGATTTAATCGAACCTTACTGGACATGCTCGGAACGCTAAAGGGTGCTCAGAAAACCGAAAGGAGTCGACATGTAGAGGCTTTGGTTCACGCGGACAACTGCACCCGACACGAATCAACTGGATTCTCCCCTTACTTCCTCATGTTTGGACGAGAGGCAAGGCTGCCCGTAGATGTGCGCCTTCGCGTATCGACAGATGGGATACACAACGCTACCTATTTCAAATACAGTACGTGCAAAGACTCAAAGACAGCTTGCAGCAGGCCTATCAACAGGCTGAGAAGTCTACCGCTAAGTTGAACGCGGACAATAAGAGGCGATACGACCATAAGGTCAAATATCGGGAACTTCGTCCTGGAGACGCTGTGTTGCTTCGGAACTTGGGAGTCCCAGGAAAACACAAATTGGCCGACCGATGGAGAGACAGTGTATATGAGATAGAATCCCAGATGCCTGGCCTCCCGGTATATCGCATCAAAGACACGGACGGCCGGGTAAAGGTATGGCACCATAACCATCTTCTCCCCATTCCCCAAGTGGAAGATGAGGACGCCAAAATGCTGGCCACACCGCTCAACGGTGAGTCAGACTTATCAGAGAGGGGTCAAGAGACTGTAGATAACGAGACCCACTCTGAAACTCCTGAAGACCCTATGGAGGGACCCTCTCAAAGGGACTACTCCACAGAAGGGGCATCTCCCAGAGGAGCTACGGGTAAAGGGCCTCGTAGGCCAACGCCTACTAAGGTGGCACCAACAGGCCAGCCTTTGGATCCACAGAGTCCGTGCTTTGTGCCTAACAGAGACTGTTCAGAGACATTTCTCCCCTCAAGGGAAGAGGCTGAGCCTCCGGACGGTGCTTGTTACTCCCCAGAGGGAGTCGCTGAAGAACAACTCCGTAGGAGCCAAAGAGTCAGGTACCCTCCAAATCGGGTAACCTATGATCAAATTGGGGCACCCCATTATGAGGCTCAGCAGTGGGCTCGAAGCAGAGTGCAGTCCGTCATTGTGATGTTCAGTGAAATGTGCAATCTGATTTAGAGCTGATAAGTGTAAGATCACTTTTGGTTGTTGCATTTTTATTATATAACGATGTTGTGCCATTTTCATTATATAACTTTTGTACATAGTTATATCAAGTTATGTGTCCCAAGCGAGGATGTTGGTTTTTTTTACCAGGGGGAGGATGTAGCCAGGTTCCCCCCTGCCTGCCAAGCCCCCCCCTCACCCAATGGCGGTCCCGTCGGCCGATCGGAAGGGTAGGGGCGGTCAGAGCCCTGCTCGGGGGTTGCCGGGGACGCGTGCGGCCGGTTGCCAGGGCCGCGATCGCGTCGTTAGGGCTCCCGGCGCTCCCGAAGCAGGGCGGCAAGGGCGCCGCCATCTTCTAAGTGTTTTGGCACATGCACAGTACAGATCTCGGCGCGGTGGCCAGACAGGGAGATCGCGCATGCGCAGTGATAGCGCGCGCACACTAGCCTACCAGGGGCAGGCTCTTGGAATGGACTACAAGTCCCATGAGCCTTAGCTGCGCCCCACGTGACGCCAGGGAGCCAATAGGGCTGAAGTATTGCCCTGCAGGCAAGAAAGGATACATTTCGCGCGCTGAGCCCACGCTAGTTAGTGCTGGACCAGGAGAGCTAGGGGAAGGAGGTGAGTGCAGCGGTCTGTGACTCACTGCATTAGGCCAGAAGCCCCTAGGCCAAAGATAGGTCCTGAACTTCCCCAGCTTGTGTGCTATAGAGACAGGCCCTAGGTTAGGGACTTGTCACGTTAGTGCCAGTGTTAGATAGGGACACAGCGGACGCTGCGTTTCCTGAAAGGAGGCTTGGGCTCCAGTCTGCGCCCCAGAGACAGAGACTATCTCCAGGGTGGGATCGCCCCTGGCGGACCCCGTGCGAGGAACCATGGGATCAGACGGAATCACCAAGCGACTGATCCTTTGCGAAGTTGTTTGCAGGCCCAAGTGCAGGAGCGCTCGGCAGGTACCCCCATAAGTGCACCAACCTATACCATTCTAACATTACCAATTCACATAGTGGCAGCGCTGACCACGGGACAAAGGGGTTAGGCTGTGGACACGGTGTGGGGATACACGGTGGTGGGCGGGTAAACTCCTACTGGAGTAAGAGACACTGTGAGGACTGAGTTACATGGTGGAGTTACCCCCTCGGGGGAGTGTTAATAGTGTATGCTATAAGAGTTATTATTGCCTGCATATATATAAACTGGTTATATACCTCCTCGTGTATGTATTTATTATATGTGTGGGTCCTGTGTAGGCTACCGTCTACATCCCTAGAACCCTACACAGGTAGAGGCGCTGAAACCGAGAACGTTCCAGAGGATTCACCCCAGGCTCTCACTGGCGGAGGCTCAGACCTCCTGTGAGCCTGACAGGTATAATGCACCACACCTGGTAACATATAGGTCCCCCTGCATTCACAATATATATATGCGATTGGGTGGGGTGGAATACCCGTTACACAAGTATGTTGCAAATGTGATCAGGCAGGTGCCTGACCCCACCCTTTTCTAGAATGTGCTGGAAGGGTCTTCTGATCTGTAAGCAGAGGCTAGAACCGACCTTTTTCTGCCCAGAGACAGGAGTAGGGAAAATGTTCAGAAATAGGCGGGGATAAGAGCTCCACCCGCAGGTCCCTGGGGGAAGCACAGTGATGGGATCTCACTTGTGTATACTGTGAGTTATGTTTAACTGTATAGTTATCTTTAAGGATGTCTTGTGTAGCCATGTCCCCTTACCTCCTGGTCCGTGGGGTAGGGGACGGCTGCAGCAATTACCTGGATGCCGCCTGAGCTGCGGGCGAACCCGGCGAGGTGCGGGGACTCTACAGGAGGGCTGCGGCCATGACAGGCACTCCGCGGTGCACCCGACAGCGGGAGATGCCATTTTGTTTGTATGCGCAGTAGCCGCCTTTTGCATACGCAGTGAAGAGCAGGAGTTGCGGCGGCTGTACAACTATGGCTGTAGATCACATGGGTGTGCGAACAGCCAATAGGGCCCCTAGAATCTCGTGAGAGATAGAAGGATACATTTGGCGCACTCAGTGGGACCATGTCAGTCGAAGCAGGGACTGCAAGGGAGTAGGTAGGGTCTGGGTGCAAGTGGCTCCCAGACTAGGCCAGATATTCCCCCCCAGGTCCCAGCTAGTCCCCGACTGCCCTCAGCTTGTGGGTGCTGCAGGGAAAGCCTGTAGATAGGGATCCTTTCCTCAGTAGCATCCCTAAAGTTAGTATTAGCACGCCAGTGATGGATGCCACGCGGTGCGTTGCGGCCTGCAGTCTGGGACCAGCCCCAGGCATATATTACTCAGAGACATTTCCAGGGACACACTCCAGCGGCAGACCCCTCAGAGGAGGACAGGACGCACCAGGAGCAGCGGAATCGTGGACACCTTCGTCGTGAGATCAGACGGATCCTTTGTTGTTCAGCGGTACCTGGGTACAGGAGTGCCCAGGGAGGAATCTACAAGTGAACCAACGGCCACACACACAAGCAACTCTAGGGTTATGAGTAAGAAGAGCATTTCAAAAGGAGTTCAAGATCCAGCTGGACCGTTACTGGAAGCATTTATGTTCTTACGGCCACCACATCTGTGAGTAAAGGTCTTCTACAGAACTTCCTTACCAAGATATGTAACAATCTCAGCTACCTTCAAAAGAGAGAACATTATCATTAAAGGGAATATTAATAGCACTTTCTGTAATCGGCATTCATAATAAGGCCAAGGCAGTAAGGACATCCAGTTTTCATAGCCCAAATGGCACTTCAACAATACACATTTCCAACATAGATAATTATTACTGCATCGACACACTTTATTCGAGCAAATACCCGGTATGTACCTGGCAGATACCTGGAATGCGCCGCTCCTCACCTCTGACAAGCCCCGTTGCATTTGCCTTCCCAGCCTGGGTTCATGCCTGGCTGATGGGCGGCTGATCTGTTAAATGATAATGATTAGGATTTAATAGGCTGCAATGCTTCGTGTGTCTACCAGATGGCATAAATTCATGAATTGTAATGCAGTATATATATATGTACTGTGCAGTATTGCAGCCAACGGGAATAAAATGCTTCAATCCCTGCCGGAAAATAACTCAATGCACTCGGGCAGAAAACAGTCACAAACCTCAATACACCCGGGTATACCCGAATTCGTGGGACTAGCCGAGCTCGAATAAAGTGTGTCGCCAGTGTATAATAACTTGTGAAATATACTGTCTGAAATAAAATGTGCAGAAAGTAAACTTGATGCAGACCAAGGGCGGCCAACAACTTGAGCCTCCTGTGCTGAAGCAGGGATATCCTTCAAACCTGACCTCTTGGTGGCCCTTGAGGACTGGAGTTGGTCAACCCTGATGTAGACTATATACATATATATATTGTATTGCATGTCTTTATTTATATAGCGCCATTAATGTACATAGCGCTTCACAGCAGTAATACACGTGGTAATCAAATAAATAACAGATAATATAAATAACAGGTCATGGGAATAAGTGCTTTAGACATTAAAGTAACATTAAGGAAGAGGAGTCCCTGCCCCGAGGAGCTTACAGTCTAATTGGTAGGTAGGGAGAACGTACAGAGACAGTAGGAGGGAGTTCTGGTAAGTGCGTCTGCAGGGGGCCAAGCTTTATGTATCATGTGTTCAGAATATCCACAGTGCTACTCATATGCTTCTTTAAGCAAGTGTGTCTTAAGGTGGGTCGTAAAGGTGGATAGAGAGGGTGCTAGTCGGGTACTGAGGGGAAGGGCATTCCAGAGGTGTGGGGCAGAAAGTGAGAAAGGTTTAAGGTGGGAGAGGGCTTTAGATACAAAGGGGGTAGAAAGAAGACATCCTTGAGTAGAACGCAAGAGTCTGGATAGTGCATAACGAGAAATTAGGGCTGAGATGTAAGGAGGGGCAGAAGAGTGTAAAGCTTTAAAAGTGAGGAGAAGAATGGAGTGTGAGATGCGGGATTTGATCGGAAGCCAGGAGAGGGATTTCATGAGGGGAGATGCTGAGACAGATCTTGGAAAGAGTAGAGTGATTCTGGCAGCAGCGTTTAGGATAGATTGTAGGGGAGACAGGTGAGAGGCAGGAAGGCCAGACAGCAGGAGGTTACAGTAATCAAGACGGGAGAGAATGAGGGCCTGAGTCAGAGTTTTAGCAGTCGAGCAACAGAGGAAAGGGCATATCTTTGTTATGTTGCGGAGGAAAAAGCGACAGGTTTTAGAAATGTTTTGAATGTGAGGGGCAAATGTGAGAGAGGAGTCGAGTGTGACCCCTAGGCAGTGTGCTTGGGCTACTGGGTGAATGATCGTAGTTCCAACAGTAATGTGGAAGGAGGTAGTAGAGCCAGGTTTGCGAGGAAGTATGAGGAGCTCTGTTTTAGCCATGTTGAGTTTATATATATATATACACATATACATATACATCAGAACATATGACATTGCGGGACTGAGGGTACCTGGACTTTGAGGGTCTGCGGATCAGGTAAGATCCCAGGCGGGATTGCTGCTTTAGAAATTGTGAAGCGGGAACGTCCAGACACGGGTTAAGGGGTGCAGGAGACGAGTCATTCCCATTTGGCTTTTTTTTTTCTAGATTAGTGAGGTAATCCGACATTTAGCACACCCCACACACACCCCACTGTCACGGTAGCTTATGACAAGATATAATGAACACAAAATATCTGGGTTGAACTGAACGAGGCTGAGATATAATAAAATATATTTATTCCTTAAAAAAGGTGAACACAGCAATATAGTACAATTAACAGGCAAGAAGGTAACACTTACTTAGGGTTGGGGGATGGAGAAGTATCAGCTAGCAATTCTCCAGCAATCCGGTGACATTCAAGATGGTATCAGAAGAAGAACTAAAAACTGTAGGGTTGACACAGTTAATATACCTGTGTAACCCTATTATTAACATTGAATACAGACTATTGGTGAACAATTATCTGTATCCAATCCCTAACGTGGAGACACAGACTAACCCATGCCCCCCAGCTAATTAGCCCATGTGTACTGGGACTCTATGGGTAGCCCCATAATTAAATCAGGGGCGACGATCAGTCTACCAAATGAAGTATCTGCATTGTTTGTAGGTGTAGACATAACACTTACAAACCACTCCAGTTTGATGATTAGTACTTGGTCTGTTGATTAGTACTTAGGGTAAACAATCAGGGCAGTTTAACTTTTGATCACAGTGCTTAGGCTCAATCAGCCGGCTGCCCTTCATGACCTATTAGCATAGCAGATGGAGTCTGCATTTTCAGGGCAGATCCAAAATACCATACATACTGTATACACTTTAATATCTACACATATTAATAAGTTCCATTGTGGTGGGCTCAGTGGGTCGAAATTTGCCAGTTCTTAATGCCTACAGTGACTCCACATATTGGCCAAATATTAACTCTCTGCGACCTCCAGAACTGGAGATACAGAACTGCACTTTAAAACATCTTTAAAATACAGGATTATAATGAAACATGGGAACAGGGGAACATACAGTTTCATGAAATGACAAGGTGTAAACCACATTCCTGGACCGCAGTCCAGTTAACCCCTTGCCTCCCTGGTGAGGTCTGGGGGTGGCCATATGAGGTGCAACCCCTTTAATACCGGGCCAACCCCCTCTCCCTCTACACCCACACACCCCTCACACAATCCACACACACCCCACACACCCCACACCTATGTAACAAGGACTAATTGTAGTAAAGTATAAATGTAATAACAATAAATAAACTATTATGTCAAAAACAAATCTTGTTATTAGTTCTTACTAGGAATTTACTCAATTTCTTTTTTAAAAAGCGGGGCTAGGGTGGGGCTGGGGGTGGGGCTAGATGGTGAGTAGAATTTTTGGTCCAGCGAGTAGATTTTTGGGTGATTTGTCGACCACTGCATATATATATATCTATATCTATATCTATATCTATATCTTTATCTATATATATATATATATATATATATATATATATATATATATATATATATATACACACACACACGAAGCTATGGGCCAAACATACCAGAACTGCACATACTCTCTTCCCTTTGATCTTGTTAGATAGCACGTGAAGTTTGGTGGCTCTAGGATTAAGCATGTGGATTTGTATAGCTGGCCAAAGTCACAAACTTTCTGAACGATAGCATAGATGGTCAGTGTTATATAAGGGGTTAGGAAGATACATGTAATAATGAATTATGGTATAGATAATCTGTGGTGATGAGGGGTTAACCAGGCCAATAATAAAGGTATTATGCCCAGCTGGTTAACTCTAAACCGTGTTGGGATAGAAGGGGTTAAAATGTATTGTCACCCTAATGTCATGTTTTCCCCTCCACCATCTATATTGTCCCTGTTTTGCAGCTCTGAAGCTAGCTGCAGTTAAAGAGAATGAATGAAAATGTGCTAACTGTATTTGTGACACAAGGGGGAGCTTCTAGCGCTGAACCAAGCGCTGATTGAAGAAGCGTGCCTGTGGATAAGTAGCTGCATGGAAGATGGGTATCATTTTACAAGCCGCAGACGTGTGGACCGCAAAGTCAATTGGATAAGTGGTTTGCGGTCAGGCTGAAGTGCCTGCTTGTCAAAATGTATCCACCGGGCTCGTTAGCCACTTAAACTGAATTGTTGTCGTGTGTCTGCGGTTACCGATCAAAAGCCAGGACAGATACATTGTATGCTGGCTTGTAACCCAGACCAATTATAGGTCAAACCACAGCCCACATCAGAGAGCCCGTTCTTTTAAGTGGATAACTTGCGCTAGCAAAGAGCTAGCACTCTAATTTTTGGAGTGCAGTTAGTCACACATGAACCATGAACATACATATAAGTTTTATATTTGTAACATATGCAGAACATACATTTATAAAGATACTGTATTTCAATGGTGTTTTAAATGGAAAGGCAAGAAACCCTTTCTGCCGGTCCGGCATTGAATCCATTAACATGCCCATATATTATAGCTGAATGAGCTGAGGGATTTTTCATCTCCATACTTCAAAGGGCACCCTGTTGAGATGGCGCCCCAGTGTCCAGGGAAGTCCGCAGTTGAAAAGCCTCAGAGACCCGAGGTGTTAGGGTGGCCGGAATATTTTGAAGTATCTAATACTGGTGCGAAGTATGGGCGCTTCACACTTGGTAGCCAAACCCCAGACTTACTGTCGCCAGGTAAGAGGTTGGGCCCGGTATGCTAAGCAGCTTAGGTGTCAAGTTAGCAGATGCTCTGTGCAAACCGGGAAGCAACCTCTGCCCTTTTTGTAAGCTACTGACAAGTCTGGGATAGGTGGGAAAAGTTGTTCCCACTGGGGGATAGGCTGTATATGCTAGGTATAGGAACCTTAACCCTATAAAGATGCCTGCAGCCCCGTCCCAGTTAGATTCATCTCAGATTTTACCAAGAGACGTCCAAGTACCAGCATCGGCTGTTCGGAATGTGAGGGGTTAATTACATCGTAACTAAGGATCGTACCCCTCTTCCAGAATTCGTTTGTGCTAAGGATTCCCGAACTAATCCTGTAAGAACTCTACCAAAGAATTCCTTTTGGCGGAGATGTAGGGCTGGCAAGTTGTGCCCCTAGCCAAGGACTATCGCACGGCTCACATCGCGCACCCACTTGCAGGGGTCCCCAGAGACTTGGTTTCGTTCCGTGGACATTTTATTTCGTTTCCCCATCCCAGTAAGTGTATATTGAGTGTAATTCTGAAGTATTGTGTGTTTGTCTTAAAAGGAAATAAATTACAATTTATTTTACCCGCCGTGTCCTGCTCAGTCGAGAATCCTGTGACAGGCTTATATTCACTGACATGGTCAGTGTTATATAAGGGGTTAGGAAGATACATTAATACTGAATATAGTATAGATGGTCAGTGTTATATAAGGGGTTAGGAAGATACATTTAATACTGAATGCCGTTCTCAGTATAGACAGCAAGGGTTAAAGATTAATTACACTTACTTTGAATCTGTACAACAATATTTGCCTGTAATAACAGAGAAGATATTATCAGTGTTTGGTTTTATTGGCCCAATAAAGTATTAATTACTTCTCAGTTATTACCTGAAACCCCGGCCCACCCCAAAGACATCTTACCCATGACTCTCTGCCCATCGCTTGAAATGTTCTGTATATAACCCCAGTGTTTTAGTAACTAATGTGCAGCGCCCTGGGTAACGACGCTGTGTAGATGTTATAAATAAATAGCAGGTGTTCTGGAGAAAAGAAGATTCATTGATCAAGATCAACATTGGGTAATTCAGATATTAAATTCTTCGTGTGTGCTGTAAACTACACCGGGACCGACGACAGGGGGGGGGGGGCGGCGACGACAAGTACTATACACTACACCGGGACAGACGACAGGGGGGGGGCGGCGACGACAAGTACTATACACTACACCGGGACCGGCGACGGGGGGGGGGGGGGCGGCGACAAGTACTATACACTACACCGGGAATGGCGACAGGGGGGGCGGCGACAAGTACTATACACTACACCGGGACCGACGACAAGGGGGGGGGCGTCGACGACAAGTACTATACACTACACCGGGACCGACGACAGGGGGGGGGGGCGGCGACGACAAGTACTATACACTACACCGGGACCGACGACAGGGGGGGGGGGCGTCGACGACAAGTACTATACACTACACCGGGACCGACGACAGGGGGGGAGGCGGCGACAAGTAATATACACTACACCGGGACCGACGACAGGGGGGGAGGGGAGGGGGAGAGCTGGGACATGTACTATACACTACACCAGGACCGCTGACAGGGGGGGGGGACAAGTACTGTAAACTACACCGGGACCGACGACGGGGTTGGAGGGGTGGAGAGCTGGGACATGTACTATACACTACACAAGGACCGCCAACAGGGGGGGGGGGAGCTGGGACACGTACTATACACTACACCAGGACCGCCAACAGGGGGGGGGAAACAAGTACTATACCCTGGTAGGGGCAGGTACTATAGACTGCACCAGGACCGTCAACAGGGGGGGGGGGGGGGGCGGGTAGGGACAAGTACTATACACTGCACCAGGGATGCCGACAGGGGGGGGGGAGGGACAAGTACTATACATTGCACCAGGGACACCGATAGGGGGAGGGACAAGTTCTATACACTGCATTAGGACTGCCGCCGGGGGGGGAGCAAGTATTATACACTGCACCAGGACCGACGTCGGGGGGGGGGTGAGAGAGTGCCGGGATAAGTACTATACTCTGCAACAGGACCGCCGACAGGAGGAGGGGGGGACACAAGTACTAAAAACTGCACCAGCACTGCCGCCAGGGGGGCGAGGAGGGGCAAGTACTATGCACTGCATCAGGACTGCCAACAGGGGGACGAGGAGGGGCAAGTACTATACACCTATACACTGCACCAGGACCGCCGACAGGGGGGGGGGGAGAGAGAGAGCCAGGACAAGTACTATACACTGCACCAGGACCGCCGCGAGGGGGGCGAGGAGGGGCAAGTACTATACACTGCACCAGGACCGCCGCCAGGTGGGCGAGGAGGGGCAAGAACTATACACTGCACCAGGACCGCCGCCAGGGGGGCGAGGGGCAAGTACTATACACTGCACCAGGACCGCCGCCAGGGGGGTGAGGAGGGGCAAGTACTATACACTGCACCAGGACCGCCGCCAGGGGGGCGAGGAGGGGCAAGTACTATACACTGCACCAGGACCGCCGCCAGGGGGGCGAGGAGGGGCAAGTACTATACACTGCACCAGGACCGCCGCCAGGGGGGCGAGGAGGGGCAAGTACTATACACTGCACCAGGACCGCCGCCAGGGGGGCGAGGAGGGGCAAGTACTATACACTGCACCAGGACCGCAGCCAGGGGGGCGAGGAGGGGCAAGTACTATACACTGCCCCAGGACCGCCGCCAGGGGGGCGAGGAGGGGCAAGTACTATACACTGCACCAGGACCGCCGCCAGGGGGCCGAGGAGGGGCAAGTACTATACACTGCACCAGGACCGCCGCCAGGGGGGCGAGAAGGGGCAAGTACTATACACTGCACCAGGACCGCCGCCAGGGGGGCGAGGAGGGGCAAGTACTATACACTGCACCAGGACCGCCGCCAGGGGGGGGGGGGGAGGAAGAGCTGGGACAAGTACTATACACTGCACCAGGGCCGCCGACAGGGAGGAGAGCCGGGGCAAGTACTATACACTGCACCAGGACCGCCGCTGACAGGGGGGGGGGGGGAGAGCTGGGACAAGTACTATACACTGCACCAGGGCCGCCGACAGGGAGGAGAGCCGGGGCAAATACTGTACACTGCACCTTAATATTTCTCCCCTAAAAAGGTATCAGTTTAATTATTTATTGATAATAAATGATCTGAGGAAATATATATTTTTATGTAGTAATTTCATTCAATAGCCCAGCGTTTCCCAACGCCAGTCCTCAGGGAACTGGGCGATTGGGGTCTTATTTTTTTGCCAATTTCTGACACCTATAAACATTTTATAACGATGTTTGAAAGTTAGTATGTCAGCACGGGAGGTGAGACGTGGGAGGGGTGTAATTTCCTCTGGCTGCCCCCTTGTGTCTGATGTCACTGTGTGTTCAACAAGAGTTTGCACGGGCAAAGCCCCTTTCACCTCCCCCTCTCCTTATCTTTATTCGCTCTTGATTGAGTACTTCAGCATATGGTGATGCCTTTTTTATTTGGACTAACAATAGATATTATAGGAGAAGCTTTAGAAAGTTCTCTCGATACTGATGGGCAAACACTTCCCCATCGGGAGGTCCCTAAGAAATGGAAAATGTCATTTCCCGGGAGAAAAAGAAGTCAAATCTTTTCTTAATCCAGTTACATACGTGCAAGAAGGTCATCTAGGGTGTTACATGGTATACAAAAGGTTGTTTTGGGATGGATACGTGAGACGTGGTCCCCTGCATGTTGTCACATTGCTGGGCAGTCAGGTTTGTGGCTGGATACGTGAGACGTGGTCCCCTGCATGTTGTCACATTGCTGGGCAGTCAGGTTTGTGGCTGGATACGCGAGACGTGGTCCCCTGCATGTTGTCAGATTGCTGCGCAGTCAGGTTTGTGGCTGGATACGTGAGACGTGGTCCCCTGCATGTTGTCAGATTGCTGCGCAGTCAGGTTTGTGGCTGGATACGTGAGACGTGGTCCCCTGCATGCTGTCACATTGCTGCGCAGTCAGTGTCTGTTTTAACCTCCATGTTGTTCTCTGCGCTCACCAGTTCTTTTCGCTGAGTATTTTATTCCTAAAGATGTTCCCAAAACTGAAATAATCTGGTTGCGAAACCCCAATCACGTACTGACATTACTGGGCCTCACAGAACCATATCTGAGAAGATGAAGGGGCCTATGCACTAAAGGTTCATTTAAAAAAATCGCCGGGCCATTTAAATCGCCGTTTTTCTGAGCGTTGCTATCGCGGTATCAGAAAGCCTCGATTACCTTTGATAGCAAAATTCACAAAACGGGCGAGTAGCCGGTGACGCGATGATCGCCCCTCTGGCAATTCCTTTCTGCTGCAGAGAGCGCCGCCTCTCCCTGCGCAAATCTCCGCCTAACATTTTTTTTTTTTTTTTTAATTAATGACGTGGGACATTTATATGCATAGGAGATACCGGCACCCAATAACGGGGCCTGCATCTCGGGAAGCAGGGGTCCCCAGACATTATATCAACAAGGTTCTTCTCCGGAGACCCCCTGCTCACGTACACTAGTCTTCAAATTTATATTAATGTAACAGTGTTTCCCCCACCCAATCGCAGATAGGGGCCATTACAGGGTGTGTGGGGCATATACCTGCTGGCAACAGGAGGGCTGAGTCGTCCGCCGATGGTAGTGGGGACACAGGAACAGGCTTCTGGGGTTCATACCCCACATATCTCCTTAGCAGTGCAGCGCCTCCATCTGCTGTAGGCTCCAGGAGCTGAAGGTGATCTCCCACGGTTGAACTTATTACCTCTTCCCCCCCCACCCCCCCAGTAAGGTCACGCAGCAGGCAGGAGGTATATTGCAAACAGGAACAGTTTATTACGTACACTCTGCAGTAACAGTTACTCAGCAGTCTTCTGCCGGATACATAGCAAAAATCGGGTAGATGCTGAGCACAGCAGTAGAAATAGGGCTGGAGGCTGATATTAATAAAAATGCTTTATTAAATATGCATAATAGCAAAAAATAGCTTACAGGGTCTTCTGATGCGTTTCTCGCCTGGTAGGCGCTTTATCAACTCAGCTATCACTGAAAATGGTCCCTGGACCGCCACTACAGGCCAAGGGCACCCGCAACCGTTCTAGCTCTTCCCCACCTCGCTAGCGGAGGCAGAGGTATAGTCCACACTCACTCCACCCCTGAGGGAAGAGCACATGGGAAGGCCCCAATCTCAGGCTCCCAGTGGTGTGACCTGCGTTCCTCCGAGGGAAGGAACAACCTCTTACTTTAGGGCGGTCCTACCCTTAAGTACAGCCAGAAGGCGGGCAACCCGTTGTCCCAGCTACAACAGGATGTACCACCCCCTGCTGTCACTCAAGTGCAGTACCAAAGGTGAAGGGGAAAACCCCATGATGACTACTGGCAGGCCTGCTGTACCAGGACTTGCTGCCAGGAGAAGGGCAGAATAGTAGTCAGCGATGACCCTGTTATATTAAAATATGTAGCAAGCACCAAAACACAACCCACCCCCTTTGCCCCCACATAAAACCATTATTTATTTATTTTAACACACGATTGATAACATAGGCCGGCGGGGTTCCCCGGGTGGTTCCCACGGGTGTCTGTGGGCCCTCGGGTAGTCTCCGTGGATGTCCGAGGCCCCAAAGAAGTCCCCGGCTGATTTTTGCAGGTGTCCGGCGGTCCTCAGATGGTCCTCATGGGTGTTCGTGAGTCCTCGGGTGGTCCCCGTGGGCGTCTGGGAGTCCTCGGGTGGTCCCCGTTGGTCCCCGCTGGCCTGAGGTACCAAAAAAATCATTGTGCTGTTCATCCTGAAGTAATATTTTAAATAATGCTACATAATATCTGAGTATGATTGCGCTCGCTATATTAAAGTGGTGAAGTGTGATCAAATATATTAACCTTGTATTTTCTGTGTGTATCAGACTACTAATTTGTTTCTTCTTGTTGCCTCTAACATCAAAGTTATTCTGTAAAACCCTAATCCCATACGGACCCCATACTGTCCCCATACTGATCCCAAGTACTCACTGATCTTGAAGATTGATAAGAAAATGAGACAGGCGGCCAATATCACAGCAGCTCTATAGGCGAACAGAACAGCTGATGGGGACTTTGAACCTTGGGGATAAAAAATTCAAAAATACTCAGTAATTTACAAAAATTGTCCAAATGTTCTTCCTACTTCTTCATTTTAAAACACAATATTAGTTAACTAGTGTGCGAGTATGTCTTTTTTCAACCTTATCTACTATGTAACTATGTAACCCTGCTTTTCACTTTTCATTGCATGTAATTTCCCAGAATCCCTTTCTGCAGTTGAAGCACTGTATGCCATGAGATAATTGTGTAAGGTAGGGTTGCAGATGTGAATGTGCTCAGGGCCGGTGACAGGGGGGGGGGGGGAGGGAGCCGGAACAAGTGTCCCAGGCCCAGAGGCTGAGGTGGGCCATGTCGGCTGGTTCTGGAAGTTGGGCCTAGCCTTCTGCGTCCAGCTCCCAGGCTTCTGGTAGACCCAGCTCCCCCCAGCTGCTGCCTGCCTCATCCCACGGTGCTGGGTGCACCCGGAAGTCAGGTCCAGCTTCCGGAGCGCACCGGTGGGAGAGAAAGGCCTTGCCCCCGCTGCCTGCTACAGCGTCCGCTGTGGCGGACGCTGCGCTCACGAGAGCCCTCCCCGCAACGGCGCCGGGCCCGCTGCGAGGGGGGGCCGCAGCGCTCGCGCGAGAGCTACTCCTGCTCTCAATAGAATTGAGAGCAGGAACTCGCGTCGAGCGACTAGGCACGCCCCCCGGCGGTTCAGCCAATGAGGGCGAACCTGCCGGGTGACGTCATGGCCGCGCCCCCGTCACTCCTCCGCCACGCCCCCCCCGGTCTCGGCTCCTGCAGTGAGCTGCAGACCGGGGAATTGCCGGAACGCGCAGCCAAAAGCGCGGCCGCGCATTACAGCGCCGTGACCGGGGCCTTAGCCAAAGGCAGGCCTGGCGTGGGAAGAGGCAGGCAGCAGCTGGGGAGAGTCGGGAACCCCGGCGGCAACGAGAGGTAAGTGGTAATTGTACTTGGGGAATGGGGGTGGTGGTAATTGTATTTGGGGGCGTAGTATTAGAAATTTTATCTGGGAGGGTAGTGGTAATTGTATTTGGGGGTGTAGTGGTAATTGTATTTGGGGGTGTAGTGGTAATTGTATTTGGGGGTGTAGTGGTAATTGTATTTGGGAGTGTAGTGGTAATTGTATTTGGGGGTGTAGTGGTAATTGTATTTGGGGTGTAGTGGTAATTGTATTTGGGGGCGTAGTATTAGTAATTTTATCTGGGAGGGTAGTGGTAATTGTATTTGGGGGTGTAGTGGTAATTGTATTTGGGGGTGTAGTGGTAATTGTATTTGGGGGTGTAGTGGTAATTGTATTTGGGGGTGTAGTGGTAATTGTATTTGGGGTGTACTGGTAATTGTATTTGGGGGTGTAGTGGTAATTGTATTTGGGGTGTAGTGGTAATTGTATTTGGGGGCGTAGTATTAGTAATTTTATCTGGGAGGGTAGTGGTAATTGTATTTGGGGGTGTAGTGGTAATTGTATTTGGGGGTGTAGTGGTAATTGTATTTGGGGGTGTAGTGGTAATTGTATTTGGGGGTGTAGTGGTAATTGTATTTGGGGGTGTAGTGGTAATTGTATTTGGGGGTGTAGTGGTAATTGTATTTGGGGGTGTAGTGGTAATTGTATTTGGGGTGTAGTGGTAATTGTATTTGGGGTGTAGTGGTAATTGTATTTGGGGGCGTAGTATTAGTAATTTTATCTGGGAGGGTAGTGGTAATTGTATTTGGGGGTGTAGTGGTAATTGTATTTGGGGGTGTAGTGGTAATTGTATTTGGGGTGTAGTGGTAATTTTATTTGGGGGTGTAGTGGTAATTGTATTTGGGGTGTACTGGTAATTGTATTTGGGGGAAACTCTAGTCCTGGGCCCCGGGATATCTGTCAGCGGCCCTGGATACGCTCACAAGTAATATGTATATTTGAGCTATAAACCTACAGCTAGTGTACTGTCGAGGACTGGAGCGCCATCTACTGGATCGTTGACATTTCAAGATTAACCTTCCATTAAATAAATTAAGGTGGGTAAAAAAAGTGACAAAGAGTGCAGCAAATACAAGTCACAAGGGATATTTTTATTTGCTTTACAAGATTAACCTTCGAACACGTGAATCGCCTGAGGCAGGAGTCTGCATCCACTCAAGGGAGAAGAGATATTCTATAAAAAAATAAAATATTTCTCCAAAATATTCAGAGAGCCGCAGCACATTCATGAATATTACCCCCGCACAAACACATACATATACTGTACACACACCAATCGGTATATACTGTATAAGTATTAAACTACGGCAAAATATGTGGGGGAATAAAATTCAACTCGAAATAATAAGTTCCTTTATTTAGTTTTTTTATATATACATACACTACCCTCCCCAAAAAACACAAACACAACCTCCCCCCAAATACACACACACACTACCCCTCCCCCCCCAAATATACATGTAGCGCACTTTCCCCCACCCCCTGGGAGATATGGCGGCTACGTGTGTATAATGCGTTACCTGCGGCTCACAGGAGGCCTGAGCCTCCGCTGCTGGGAGCCTGGGGTGTACCTGATCCGCCGGGTAACAGCGCCTCCACCTGCGCGGGATCCTGTGTGGGATAACCCCGCGCAGGACAATATAATAATTACACGCCAGTATAATGGAACAGGTTTACTAAACGCGTAGGATAATAACAACAATACAAAACACTCAGGCCTCGCAGGGCTGTACCCCCACACCGTGCTTCCCAAACACAGTGTCCACACCCTTGCAGGTTTTACCCCACAGTACTGAGGTGCCCCATGGCGCACAGAGCCAACCACCCACCCAAGTGTGTGAGACAGCGCTGCACACTAGCCCGTGGATTGTTGGTGCACGTGATGAGGTGAGGTACCTGCCGGGTGATGCCACACCCGGGCACACAGATGCTGCAGGTGGGATCCACGGAAGGTACCCGCGAAGCCTCCGCCTCTACGTTGGGTGGTGTCCCGTCTGGATGGTGTCACCATAAAGAATGTCTCTTTCGGTAAGTGGTGATCTGGTCCACCGCGTCCTGTCTGTGTCCCTATCTCTGGTGCTACAGGAGCAGTGTCCCTATCTCTGGGCCTGCCCCTGCAGCAACCACAAGCTGAGAGGAGTCGGGGCCTAACTGGGGCCTAAGGGGGTCTCTGGCCTAGTGCACGGGTCACTGACACCCTGCACACGCACACCCTACCCTTATCCTGTCCCAGCTCCAACTGGCATGGTGCAGACGCACCAAATGTATCTATTCCCTGCTGCTGCAGGGAATCTCCGTGGCCTATTGGCTGGATTCACGCCATGTGACTGCAGCCCCGTAGGGATATATATATAACAGTGTTCGACAAACCTATACATTTGCACGCCCCGGGCGAGTGGATTTAACATCGTGGCGAGCTCCTCTTGGCCCAAGCAGCCCACGTTTGGTACTAGGTGACGAGTAGATTTTTTTGTGCGGCGAGTAGATTTTTTGGTGATTTGTCGACCACTGTATATATATATGTATGTATGTATGTATGTATGTATGTAATATGGCCATGATTAACCAATATACAAAGAAATGGTTAAGGATTACCAAAACATGCACAAATCAAAACATGACATCTCAAAATCAAAAACACAGCACACAGCAAAATCAAAACACAGCACATAGCCAATTAAATATCTAACAAATGCCAATCAAACAATTGAATTGTACAGTGTGTACATGATGCACATAATCTGTGCATCATGTAACACTATGTCAGTCAATGCTCGAACTAAATCAATTACAAACAAGATACACTGCCATCCAAACAATAATTTAAAAAAAACAAAGCAAGAAGTAAACCGAAATTAATTACAATCAATTAATCCAATCCAAAATCAATTACACAATACACTCTTAAAATCCCAAAACCAAACAACTTTGAAATAAATACAAGTTCAAAAGTAACACCATCAGCCAAAATCTAACTACCAAAAAGAAGCCACTATTAAAAAGCAAGACCTCTCCCTGAAATAAACTATTGAAAACCCCACTAAAAATGACATATAACTAAATAAGAATTACATTGCACAAATATTTCCAAACAAACAAGCAAAATACATTTAAAATACATCAAAACAAACATTTGCAAGACAAGCACTGATTATCCCTGTATGTATATATATATAGACGCAGCGTCTCCATGCAGTTCTTACATGCTGGTTTTTTTCTATCAGCTATCGCGCTGTATAACTTTAAGCGCGATAGGAGGGGGGGGAAAAAACAGCTTGCGCGATATGGCATATTTTTGCTCGGTTGGGCCAAAACGCGCTGAGCTGCCTTAGTGAATCGCGCCTTTGGCTTCACCTATTTGCGGCCGAGCAAAAATGTTCCATTTCAGCGCAAAAAATCGGAGCTTAGTGAATCATCCCCACTGTGTGTATAGTTATGTGTTACGCTGTTCCCAAGCAGGAACGTTAGTATTTTTCACCAGGGGGAGGATGTAGCCAGGTCTTCCCCGTAGTCCCTTAACCTCCGCTACAGCGGTGGATTCCGGAGCGGGTGTGCAGGTAGCTGCAGGGGCACGCGGTTGTCAGCAGTGGAGCGTGCGCCTCCTGAGAGTGCCAGAGGGTTCCGGAGGGGCGTTGGCTCGCCAGAAACTCATGCGGCTCCCTCTGCAGGGCGCCGCCATGTTGTGGTAGGCGCGCGCATGCGTAGGAGGTAAGACTAGAATCAGGCATTGTAAGCAGGGCTCCGCAGGGACTACAAGCCCCATAATGCACTGGGGCTGCCAGACATGTGAACAAGCACAGCCAATAGGGCTACAGTATTCCCCCTGCACCGCTATCGATACATTTGGCACGCCAGGGACCACGCCAGTCAGAAGAGGGACCTCTGAGAAGCAGGTAGCGTCCAGGGAGCAGTGCTGCCCTGGACTATTCCAGATCTTCCCCCTTAGGCCCGACTCACAGTAGTTTGTGGCTGCTGTAGGGAAAGACCATAGTTAGGGACCTTTCCCCAGTAGCTGCACATAGTCAGGTACAGCACAGGTGAGACGCCACGCTGTCACTGCGGCCTGTGGTTTGGGACCAGAACATCTACATATTAGAGATGTTAAGGTGATATTATCCACGCCGGAATTCCCCCCACGCAGAGGTGGACCCATCGCGGACGACAACGTTGGATCAGACGGATCCTCTTTGTTCTTCTGCAATACCCGGGTACTGGAGCCCCGGGCAGGTACCCAACTACGTGCACCAAAACTTCAAGGGATAGCGCTATCTCCAACTCTTTGGATGGTCCTTGACATTGGGAAGAGGGACATCAGGGTATTGGTGCCTGGCACCCAATGTACTTCGGGGACACTCACTGGTGGTATCAGGTTAGGGCCTATATGACTGTGTGGTACAGGGTACCAATATTATTGTGTTCAGTAAAGGTTATTAGCATATACTTGAGTATGTGTGTTATTGGTATTGTTCCTGTAAGGGGCTCATCCCACCAAGTTGGGATCCCTTGCAGTTGGAGGCGCTGTCACCACAAGAATCAGGTAAACCCCAGGCTCCCAGCGGCGCAGGTTCATGCCTTCTGTGAGCCACAGGTAATGCACCACACACACACCGTAGCCGCCATATCTCCCGTAGGGTGGGGGAAAGTGCGCTACATCATAATTTTGGAAGGGTGTCAGTTTGACATCCTTACACCCACCTTTAAGACAAACCTTAATACACACTTCTTACCAGAAGCATTTTAACCGCCTGCACTAATAGCTACTGTCCCAGACCCACAGTCACTCCTACCAACCACTGTGGCCAACACTGCCATCTCCGCCACTTATTCCATCACCTGCTGTCTCTGTAAGTCTACTTAGATTGTAAGCTCTCCGGGGCAGGGATTTGCTTTCCTATTGCCTGATTTTGCTTGTTGCACTTTGTATTATAATTCCCTATACAGTACGTGTCTCTCTTGTAAAGCGCTGAGTACACTGCGGGCGCTATAAAAATAAAGATACATGATAGGCAGATTGATTAACAAGCGTGTGTATATATAGCATAATGCTGTCTGAGAGGAAGTGACCGGCGACCACAAGAAAAGTCACACTCATTACCTTATAGAAGAGAATGGAAACTTTGTGTCGCGCAGTGTGACAATCTAACAGGTAGATGTGGTCAGCTTTATTATAATCTGGGAGGAAGCTACGATGACCAACGCTGACTGGTAATCACACGGGGTAGGCAGCAGTCTTTTATATTACCCTGTGGTTGTCAGTGGAAATAGTTATCTTAACGGGTTTCATTTCACAAGCTTTTGTGGCATATTTAAACAATTAATTTTAAATCTGAAACTTTTCCTTCCTTCAACTGTGCATAATTATTTAGAGGAACAGCATATTTAGGTGCGCGAAGCTGAGCCTGCGAAACGTTTTAATGTAATATTGCAGTCACAAGATATTTCGCCACGTTTTACAGGGGCTTAAAAAAATCCCAAAATTAGTGAGAGTGAGTGTGAGAGTGAGTGTGAGAGTGAGTGTGTGAGTGAGTGTGTGAGTGAGAGTGAAAGAGAGATACCTGTCAGGTACTGTGCTGTGCCGGCCAGCTTAATGCGGCTGCCTCCGCAGCTTAAAATTAGCTGCGGACGGCGCGCTGCAATCTTCGGCCGTTTTCGGCTGGTTTTCCCGCGCCTCGGGCGCTTTCAATAATAAGCGCCATTAGCGCTTATCTATTGAAGCGGCCGCCGCGCGGGAAACTCCGTTTTAAACGGAGAAAGGCCCCGCTGTCAGCCCGCGATACACCCGGCAAGCATTAGAGTAAAGCTGGCCGGGACAGTATGTGCCTCCCAAGACACTCAACTATACTGTTGTGAACTGTTGTTCACTGACTAGGACCCCCAAGGGATTGAGGCCCCTGAGGCTAGTCGCCACCCCCCAACCCCCTGATGGTGTAAGGCAAATACCACCTCACTCACTGGGGAGCAGGCTACATCCTGGAATCATCTCATCTAAATTTGGCTTAGGAGCCTCTTATATACCTGGGGAGGGGTTAGTGATCCTGCCCCAAACTGGGCAGGTGCTAGAGCAGGTCCCGGTGTCACACCATACTATGTGTGACCCCTTAACACCCCCGCTCCCAACTGCCATTCAGCCTGCACCTGGCTCTGGCAACAATATAACTAGTGTGCCAACAGACTCACATCCTGGCCATGATTTCACCCTGACACCACCTGCACTTACCAGGACTTACATGCCAGGCCCGGGAAACACACCAGCCAGGGGCACTAGGCTACATACATATAACTGCTATGATAGGAGTTGTAACTACCTTCTGAATAAAACAGCATCCATTTACAAATGAATTAGATTATAAGCTCTTCTGGGCAGGGGCTCCTTTTTCCCATGATTTACTTTGACATATTACTCACTTATTCTAACTGCGTGTGTGTGTGTGTATATACCCACCCACAGTCAGTCACCTACCCACCCAGTCACCCACCCCCAAGTCAACATCACCCTGTCACCCTCACCCTGTCACCCTCACCCTGTCCTTGTTAGTTGCCCATTATTTGGGGGGATAATACAACCTGTGGCCATTTACCTCCAGCACAGTTGTGGTTTATTTGTATATTATGTCTAGGAGAGGGGGTGGGGGAGGAAGGTAGATGGGACATCCTTAAGTCATCGGTTCGGCAACACAAGTGAGTCTACAGGATGAGAATTATTCAGAGAGTACAACAAGGCCGGGTGGTAAAGGGACGAGGAGAACAACAAAGACACTTGTTACAATTACTACTCATTGGGGCCTATTTTCGTCGCACCGAAGTTGTCATTGCCAAGTCGTGCGGTTTGGCATGTTCATAAGTAGCGAAATGAGATGTAAGAAAACACCCTCTCTATTGCAAATGGCATTGTAGCAGGGGACTTATCCCTGTTCACAAATGTGCCTCTAATCCAGCAGTGTGGTGGTTAACTGCTGGTAGGCAATTAACTAACACCAGCTGGCTGATTACAGGTCTTAGAAAAAGCCTGCCTCTGAGACAGGAAGGGAGATTCCTTAGTCCACAACTGGGCTGAACTAAGGAAGGACAGATGTCTTGAGCGGCAAGCTGACAACAAGACAAAAGGGGACACGATTCTAAACTTGGAGCCTGACATTGCCTTAGCACACAAGGGTGCGGATCCAAGAGAGCAGAGAAGCTTCCCCTACTAACAGATAAGACTAACAGATAAGACTAACAGATAACAGATAAGACTTTTCTTATGACTATTATCTATGTCTATCTATATATATGAATGTCTCTATGATTTGGGCTGGTGAATCGCTGGGCTAACCCCGCAGTTAAGAGAACTGGATCACAGGTGTATATATACTCCAGAGTGGAGCGGATTTTGTTTGCTGATTTACATGTTTGCTGTGTTTAAAGCAACAGCCGCAATAAAGCCTTATTTTAATTTCACCTTAAAACCAGTCTCCATTGCGTACCTCTGAGCACGTCTCTTACAGGCATCTTCTAAACCACGTCTATAATAAAGTGACAAACCTCCCAGTTTACCAGCCAATCTGCACGGACTGTACGCGCTTTAGAAGCGGAATGACCTGAGCTGATGCTAGCTCCATCCCCAATCTGACTTATGGGTTTTGTTCTCTCAGGCAAACCCACATTTCAGGTTCTGTCTGGAACTCGCGATACCAATCTCGCCGCCCTTGAGGTGGTGTGAAGAAAATGAGAATTTGAGGAGTTAAATCACTTCCATAAAAAAAATATCTAATAAGAAAGGGGAAGAAGCACTTCGGAGCTACGAGAATTGGCCACATTGTATCCAGGTTACAGGACAAAAGGCCGAGAATATCAGAACAACCTGGCTGTTTCAGGCGATCTTTAACCACATCGCCATCTCATTCTCTATATAAGCTTCCTGCTGAAGTTTCCACAAAGGGAAACCCTGTACGTTCACAAAACCTCTGCATGCACATGTCACATCTAAGAAGAAATTGCTTGTTGGACCATCACAAGGTATTCAGATTTTCAGCAAATAGACATCATTTAACGGTGTCAGGCCGACAAGGAAATGCCATTATCTTGACTGGAGCATAAATCCTGGTGACAGAAGCATTGCTGTCATAGTGACCTACCTGTAACTACAAGGACAGGAGGGATCCGGATGGTCTGGCTGATCCGATTGGCTTGATGCTCTGCCGCACAGGTCACTTCTGTATCCCGGTCACAGCTGGAGATGTTCACCCCGTATCTGTATGTGCTGCTATAGGTTCCATCTGTGTTTGTAACTAGGAGGGAATCATTCAGCCCAAACCCTCCACAGGTCGTGTTCAGTGAGATAGTCACAGGTTGGGGATAGAATTCGCTCGCTGTGCAGGTCACGGTGTCACCATCTTCATCATGAGCATAAGAGAGAGACACACGTGGGGCAGCTAAATAGGGAAATAAAATAATTGCACATAACTCAATGTATCAAATTGAGGAAAACTGCTTGATGTTCTATCAAATATTGGAAACTTATTCATTAAGCCTTGTACATATGACAGATGTCACAAGCCAAGAGGTTAACGTGAGTGATTTTTTTACACTGAAATAGATGCAAAATACAGTATATTACAAATGCCTGTTCTGTTAGCATCAATTTAGTGAAAACATGCGACTCTCCATGTTTGGGATGTAAGAAATGGCCATAGCTAGCAACTTACCAGTGAGCTACTCAGTAGAGATGGGCCAATTTATTGGAATTCCAAAAAAGTCACCCAAAAAAAAATATATATATATATTCAAATACTCGAAGAAATATATTTCAAAATGTAAAAAAAAAATCAAAATGTGTGAGTTGGGATTGGCGGCAGCATCATTCTCTTCACTAATATATATATATATACACAGTTAGGTCCGGAAATAATTGGACACTGACACAATTCTCATAATTTTGGCTCTGTATGCCACCACAATGGATTTGAAATGAAACAACTGAGATGCAATAGAAGTGCAGACTTTCAGCTTTAATTCAAGGGGTTGAACAAAAATATCGTATGAAACGTTTAGGAATTGCAACCATTTTCATACACAGTCCCCTTATTTCAGGGGCTCAAATGTACAGTAGAGGCAACGATTATTCTAACATTTGCTGTAAACTAGCCGGGTTACATTCTGGGTATGTGCTGGGTATGTGCTGGGTATGTGCTGGGTATGTGCTGGGTATGTGCTTGGTATGTGCTGGGTGTGTGCTGGGTGTGTGCTGGGTATGTGCTGGGTGTGTGTTGGGTATGTGCTGGGTGTGTGCTGGGTATGTGCTGGGTATGTGCTGGGTACGTGCTGGGTACGTGCTGGGTACGTGCTGGGTGTGTGCTGGGTGTGTGCTGGGTATGTGCTGGGTGTGTGCTGGGTGTGTGCTGCGTATGTGCTGGGTATGTGCTGGGTATATGCTGGGTATGTGCTGGGTGTGTGCTGGGTATGTGCTGGGTATGTGCTGGGTGTGTGCTGGGTATGTGCTGGGTATGTGCTGGGTATGTTCTGGGCTAGTTTGAGGCACGTTTAAGGCATTTCTGCATTGACTAACGACCCATAGGATTAACACAGCAGGGATCCCTGGCAGTCCCATTCAGTTTGAATGGGACTCCCAGGGACCCCCGCTGTTAATCTGATAGGCCATTAATCAATGCAGAAATGCTGGGGCTAGTTTAAGGAAAGTTTAAGGCATGTATTCAGAATGTACCTGGGTGTACCTGGGTCTTTGGGGAATTGCCAATGGTTTTTGTTAGAATAATCGCTGCCTCTACTGTAATTGGACAAATTAACACAATCATAAATAAAATGTTAATTTTTAATACTTTTTCAAGAATCCTTTGCAGGCAATGACTGCTTGAAGTCTGGAACGCATGGACATCACCAAACGCTGGGTTTCCTTCTTTGTGATGCTTTGCCAGGCCTTTACTGCAGCTGTCTTCAGTTGTTGTTTGTTCTTTCTGCCTTACGTTTTGTCTTCAGCAAGTGAAATGCATGTTCGATCAGGTTGAGTTCAGGTGATTGACTCAGCCATTGCAGAATATTCCACTTTGCATTAAAAAACTCCTGGGTTGCTTTCGCAGTATGTTTTGGGTCATTGTCCATCTGTAAAGTGAAGCGCTGTCCAATCAACTTCGCTGAATTTCGCTGAATCTGAGCAGACAATATATCCCTATAAACTTCAGAATTCATCCGGCTGCTTCTGTCTTCTGTCACATCATCAATAAACACTAGTGACCCAGTGCCATTGTAAGCCATGCATGCCCATGCCATCACACTGCCTCAACCGTGTTTTACAGATGATGTGGTATGCTTCGGATCATGAGCCGTTCCAAGCCTTCTCCATACTTTTGTCTTCCCATCATTCTCGTACAGGTTGATCTTAGTTTCATCTGGCCAAAGAATGCTGTTCCAGAACTGGGCTGGCTTTTTTTAGATATTGTTTGGCAAAGTCTAATCTGACCTTTCTATTCTTGAGGCTTATGAATGGTTTGCACCATGTGGTGAACCCTCTGTATGTGCTCTCGTGACGATTTCTCTTTATGGTAGACTTGGATAATGATATGCCAACCTCCTGGAGAGTGTTCTTCACTTGGCTGGATTTTGTGAAGGGTTTTTCTTTACCATGGAAAGGATCCTACGATCATCCACCACTGTTGTCTTCCGTGGACCTCCAGGCCTTTTTGTGTTGCAGAGCCCACAGTGCGTTCTTTTTTTCTCAGAATGTACCAAACTGTTGATTTGGCCAATCCTAATGTTCCTGCTATCTCTCTGATGGATTTTCTTTTTTTTGCAGCCTAAGGATGCCCTGTTTCACTTGCATTGAGAGCTCCTTTGACCGCATGTTGTGGGTTCACAGCAATAGCTCCCAAATGCGAATGCCACACCTGGAATAAACTCCAGACCTTTTACCTGTTTAATTGATGATGAAATAATGAAGGAATAGCCCACACCGGTCCATGAAACAGCTTTTGAGTCAATTGTCCAATTACTTTTGGTCCCTTGAAAAAGAGGGGGCTACATATTAAAGAGATGTAATTCCTAAACCCTTCCTCCAATTTGGATGTGAATACCCTCAAATTAAAGCTGATAGACTGCTCTTTAAGCCCATATTCATTATTTAACTGTAACGTGAATTTATTTTGGTACACAGCCGAAATAACAAAACTTGTATCAGTGTCCAATTATTTCCGGACCTAACTGTATATATAAACAGTATATACACACACGGTGGAGGCTTCCTGTTGCCTTTTTCACCCACATAACTTAAAATGTGATGATATATACATATATTTACTTAAAAAAAACAGAAGTGCATGCCTCATAGTGTATTACCATTTAATACATGTAATAGGTCTAAGAAAACCTTAAAAATTAACACTCGCAAACAAACGTAATTAAACGCATTGTAGAAAAAGCTGATAACGGGGGGATCTCTGCTCTGCTGTGACGCGGAACCACACTGGAAGCGGGATGGGTCAGCTCCCTGCTGCAACCTCCGGTCAGGACGGCCTCCGTCGGGCTCAGTCGTAATGTGTTGATCAGTGTCTCAGGGGAGCCGGGGAAAGGCTCCAGCGACGCCATGAAGGAGAGCGCGCTTGGCGTTCAACAGCTGATGTGTACAACAACCCGCAGCTGAGCGGGGGATTCCCAGGATGTCCGCGATCGGTGGGTCAGGCTTTACCTAGCGCTTCATATGACGTCACCGCTAAAACCACCAAAGAGGCCCTACGCGTTTCGTCGCTGACAAGCAACTTCCTCAGGCAGTTTCAATCATATGAAATCGGAACAAACTACTCCCCCAAACAATAAAACACCACTCCACAGTAGCACCAGTACACTGTGTATTAGATTAGTAATACTAACTCGCATCCTAGTTGTGGACTTTGTGGTTACTAACAACATTTTAAACCATAGTAATGGAAACATCATATAAAAGTGTTTGATACAATGTCTCACCTGTGACTATGAGATGAACGTGTCTCCCTGTTACAGTCCTGGCTGGAGGTGGCAAAGTGCTAGTGATCTTACAGGTATAGAATCCTGTATGGTTTACATGAACTACTTTAATCACCAGCCACGACTCCGTATACCTCCTGTGCTCCACATATACGTTTCTGCGCGAATCTTCTTGGTCCCTGCTGCTCCATGTTTGTGCTAATGGGTCTCCAATTTGATGAGAGAAACCCCACAGCGAGTACCATCGCTCCAGTGTTATATGGTCGGTGGAGCAGTTCAGGGTCACAGATCTTCCCTTCGACACGTTGACCACAGAAGGCTGGTGGGAGACGGTATCACTGGAACAGGCTGGGGGAGTGAGACAATATACCTGTATGAGACATATATATTCGTAATATCAAAAATACACTGAAGCCATTCTAAACAATGTATCACCAGCAATGACTCTACATATTTCCCATACTCTATGTATACTTTCTCGTTTGCATCATATTGCTGCCTGCTCGGCCGTCTTTGTATCTGTGAGGTCCCTATGTAATAAGGTCCCTATGTAATAAGCATTCAAGTGGCTTTTTTTTAACACAAAATTGGAGCCGGTAATAATAATAATAACTTTAACCTCATATATCGCTTTTTTCCCAGTGGGACACAAAGAGCGTCACCGTTACAGCACAGCACGCAGTACGCAGCACAGAGGAATGTTACAGGCACAGTCCCTGCCCAGATGAGCTTACAATATATGATTTTGGTGCCTGAGGAACGGGGAGATAAAGTCACAAGGAGCTGACACCGGGAACTGAACCAGGTAAATCTCATGTTAAATCCCACAGCTCAACTCCGTTATAGCATGATCCGCTACAATGCAGATTCGCTTATATCGCGGTCTGAGCGTGGCTCCCGGTTTAAAAAATCTCCATTTCGCCGGCAAAAAAAAAAGGGGGAAAAGTTCTCTTATCGCCGACTTATCTGGGCTTACTGAATCACTGTAGCCTTTTTTGGCGAAAAGGTGGCGATAAGTGGCTTATCGCTGCTTAGTGCATAGGCCCCAGAGTCTCACACTATACAGATCCAACCAGACCTTTATTATCCATGTATGTTCTTACTGTGCCGGTGGCTTTGATACTACAGTATATATCGCACTCCTGCCCTCACTCTGTTTGATATATTTTCTGTATATCGCACTCAGATTTGTTGGGATTGAAGTCTATAATTGTGAAGCAGGAATATATTGTGTATTCTGAGCACATACTGGACAATATATAGTAAGCATCCTTCGGCCCTAATATAGCTACCCGAGCTGGAAAACACCTTCTGGCCCATTCAAAGTGAGGCTACAAGGTGTCTTACGGCAGAAGACTACAGTACTTAGTAAATATGGCCCACAGTTCTCCAAATCCTCCAGGGGTTACTGTTTTAGAGAAAGATTGATGTAACAAATATGAACAGAATTGTAATAATGCCTTCAATTGTGATTTATTTTTTTAATTCATCACAATTAATTTGAGTTGTTAAAAAATGTACAGAACTACAAAAAAATCACATGCAATTCTGTTAAAATAAACTGCTTTTCACGTTCAGACATGTACAGTACGTGTTGATGGTCAATGTCCTCCACTTTGTCACCCCCCCTTTGCCCCCCCCCCCCCAAAAAACAAACAAAGTGATAATGATGCCTCACTAAATCGTGTGACGGGACGAATAATAACATATCCACATATCTTGGGTTCACACTGTTACTCATTGTGCAAATATGTATCAATAGAGACAAATGTCCTTATTGAAATGAAAGCTTATTTTTTGTGGTGAGAAGCGGGATAATTAAGTCAAAAGCAGACTACGCCCCGAAATATTAAGTACTCTTCTTGGGGGGGGGGGGAATTATGTTTAATTATAAACATTTAAAAAATAACAGGTAGTCTGAGACTCCAATGCTGCCGTTACCTGGAGACATCTAGCACTGCTTTGCTGGGCTGGGAAAGGGACTAATAACAGTCAAAGAGGCCTATTCTAGAAGGTCTGGTAACTCTGCTGCCATCTGGAACGGTGTGGCATGATCCCACCGAACGGTTTGTCATTTGTGTTATCACGGTATCCAGAAAGAACCTGAAACCGTTTCCACATGTCACAAACCGTGAGGTAGGAAAATGCCAATACCGCTCGGGACAGCAGCGACGGTATCTCAGCCTCTCTCAATGTTCTCCCCCGTACGATCTGGCCGCGGCCTGTAAGAGCTGCACAGAGAGCTGCACAAGGAGAGCCGCCTCTCGCTTCAAAGCTCTCACAGGCGCTCGTAGTGTTTTTCTTTACATTTTAATACTAGTGTACGGGAGCAGGGGTTCTCCAGGGCTGAACCGAATTAATTTCAGGTCCGGGGACCCCTTGCTTCCCGAGTTACAGGCCCCGGTATCGGGTGCCAGTATCTCCTGTGTGTTTTAATGTCCCGGTCACATGACGGGGGAGATTTAAACATTGCAGGGGGATACCGGCAACCTCATACCGGGGCCTGTCACTCGGGAAGCAATGGGTCCCTGGGGCTGAAATCAATGTGGTTAACCCCCGGAGACCCCCTAATCCCGTACACTAGTATTACAATTTAAATAAAAACAGCTTCATTACCCTAGTGGCTTGCAATGAAGGGGTTATACTTGAGTACATGGTTTCTTGGGGGTACAGTGTGTGGATGAAGGGGGTAGTTGCCCAAGGTGGGTGGTTAGGCCTGCCGGGAAGTTTGTGGGTGGAGTTAACCCCTTCACTACCATATCAGATAGCCTGAGCCACACACATTATCTCAATCTTTACAGCACTTTTACAATGAAAGAAAGAACTTTTACTGTGACAGTTCAATGATGTGTAGGAAGTCACCTAAACAGTATCATTTCAGCCCTGGCTCAGACTACATCCAGTATTAGAAGAGTTGTATTGTGGTTGACTATAAACTTCACCTTGTATTGAAAAGAACGGTCACGTAATCAGAATCTGCACATTATAATTGTGACATTTACAGCATGCTAAGGACGTTGCTCTGTAGAATTGTTGGTGTGAAGTTCTAAAGAACCGAAGGTACTTTATATACGGTAACAGGATATACCTTATAAACCAATGGTGCTTTATAACAGGGGTGCTCGACTCCAGACCTCAAGCCCCCCAAACAGGTCAGGTTTTCAGGATATCCCAGCTTCAGCACAGGTGGCTCAATCAGAGGCTCAGTCAAAGACTGATTGAGCCACCTGTGCTGAAGCAGGGACTGATTGAGCCACCTGTGCTGAAGCAGGGATGTCATGAAAACCTGACCTGTTGGGGGGGGGGCTTGACAACTGGAGATGCACACCCCTGATTTAAAAGATATGATTGGTTTATAAACTCTGAGGCGCTCCCTCAGACTGTAATTTCCTAGGGGCAGGGACTCCTTTGCCTAACGTTACTTTTATGGCTATAGCGCGTCTTCCCATTGTGTCTCCTATCACGTGTGAACTACTGCTTTAAAGCGCTGTGTATATGAACGGCGCTGTGTATATGAACGGCGCTGTACACATACAGCTTTACATACATACATAAGACATGAAAGATCTTCTTGTAGCACACTTTCCCCCACCCTAGGGAAGATAGGGCGGCTACGGTGTGTGTGATGCATTACCTGCGGCTCACAGGAGGCCTGAGCTTCCGATGCTGGGAACCTGGAGTGAGCCTGATCCGTATGGTGACAGCGCCTCCACCTGGACGGATCCTAACTAGGTGGGATAAACCCGCCACAGGATCAAAGTAATAGTATGAACTCACAGTGATAGATAACAGTTTACTATAGGCAACGAACCGCATAACAATACTCACACACTAATGTAGGCCACGCACGGCCGTATCACCACAGTGCCCGCCAACTCGGCGCCCACACCTTGCTGGAATGTCCTCCAAAGTACTGAGGTGTTCCTGGGCATTTAACCTCCCCGGTGTCCACAAGAACTAACCCACCCCAAAAGGGTGTGACAGCGCTGCCCACCGAAGAAGTGTGTATAGTTGGTGCACTTGGGGAGATGACGGTACCTGCCGGCTGCTCCACACCCGGTAGCGCTGACACTGTAATGAAGGATCCACTGATCCAGCGATGATATACGCGAAGCCTCCGCCTCTACGTTGTGTGGTGTCCTGCGTGGATGGTGAAACCATGAAGAATGTCTCTATATTGGTAGGTTGATGATCTGGTCCCAGATCACCACGTGCCAGGTTGCAGCCACGTTCTGGCTATTCCCCTCACACTGGTACTACAGGGAAGTGTCCCTATCTCATGGCCTGTCCCTGCAGCAACCACAAGCTGAGGGGAGTCGGGGCCTAGCTGGGGCCTAACAGTGGGTCTCTGGCCTAGTGCAGGTGCCACGGACACACTGCACATACAGTACAACCTACCCTGACCTTGTCCCAGCTCCGACTGGCGTGTCTCCCAGAGCACAAAATATATCTCTCTTGTTGCAGGGGATTCTGGCAGCCCTATTGGCTGTTGTGCAACCTGTGGTGTCCGTTCCTGAGGCTCATGGGACATATAGTCCCTGTCTATATGAGCCTTTCCCTATTGGCCTCTGCTTTGCGCTTCTCCTGCGCATGCGTGAAGCTCCTCCATCGCCTCCGCACTCAGGGCATATCTGCGCATGCGCAAAATGGCAGCTCACTGCACTTGTAGCCTCCGCGGGGCTCTGGCTACCTGATCGCCGCTGCGGAACAACGGCACTGCCTCAGGTCCCTCTCCGCCCTCACCGTTGCGAGGGCACTCTGCCGCCGCTGACACCCGCACACCACCGCATCACTCCCGGCACTGGACACACCCGCCACCACAGCAGCAGCGGTTAGGGGGGGAGGGGCAGAGGAGCCCAGAGGGAGACCTGGCCACATTCTAAAACCAAATTGCTCTATAAAGTGTATTTCTTTTTAGATGTTAAACAGATGTAGTGCGGGGGAATCAAAGGAAAGAGGAAACAAATATTCCATCCCTTGTGTCCGTTTCCCTCCAGCTTGTACAAGCGTTTCCGCTGATTTGTCTTACTGCTCAATAAATAGTTTATTGTTATAAAATGGAAACGTTTATTCGTTAAACGTTGATAATGTCCTGATCATCCCTATGTTAACGTAATGAATCTCGCTCCCCCCCTTATTGTGGGAGTTTCCTCTTTCTTTGCCTTTCTACGAGCATTTGGTTCTGAACTGCCCACAGTATTTAAGCATCATTCCCCCTCGCCTACTATTTTATTTCCAAACGTTTTTCATGAATAAAGAAAATGAGCCAGCCTTGCTTTTCCTATGAATGCTTCACACGTGTTATTAACCTGTGACCAAGTAGCTACATTGTGACAAGTCCACCCGTATTAAGTTATACAATATAATCCTGCCCCACCACTACTGACTGCATACCAAGACCAGGACTAGTATCATTTATTAATATTAACCAGCGGGGACAACTCGTGGAACTAAAACATACGTGGCAGGCAATCTCACAGCACAGAGGGAAGAAGAGCATTAAATATTCTGAGGCACTCAGTATCCAAGAAATGGTCATAGATAATATCATTAGTAATAATGAAAAATATCTGTGTGACCAAGACGAAGAGAAAACAAATATATAATTATTAATAAACGGAAGGCAGTGGCGAAAAAGAAAAAAAAATCAAAAATTTTAGAGAAAAAGCTGTATTGGGAAACTTATTTAAACAGAAAGGGAAGTGCTAATGCACAAAGTTTCCCAAACACACTACATTTATCAAAATGAGTCTTCTCACTAAATGCAGATTTTTTTTCCTATTATTGCTACTGCATACCATTTATTTTTTTGTATTATTTTCGTCCGACCGTTTTTCTGCGGTTTAAGTGTGGATTTGTCCGTGTTGTATTAAGAATAAATACGTCGCCCTTTCTTGCCACAGAACATGTAAAACTCTCCGCGCTGCGAGGTCGCCTGCTAAATCCTATACAAAAATGAATTCATTTCGGAAAAGAGCAAGTCTTTGAGCCGATACATAGCATCTACTCACCAATGAGCAGTGCCGTCCCAAAAAGGCTCAGAGTCAGGAGCAGCGTAGCCATCGAACTCCGAAGTGACTGCTGGATATGCAGAAATACAACATAGACACACAGAGGACATATAGTGTGCGTGATGTGTTACACCTTATTTTATAATAGTACCCCCCTCACCGGAAGACAACAAGACCACAGCAGCCTTCCACCCCTGTGTGGCTACTTATCAGCAGATAATCTACGTTTAGAGCCAGAGATTAAAGTGACCTGAAGAAGCGCTGCTATTGGTCTTCGATGAAAGAACACCCGTTCGTTCTCAGCACTTTCAGTAGCCATTTTTATCAATGTTTCCTGGCCTATTTGCTATTGTATGACAATTATTTTCATGTGGGAACTTTTTTATTATTTTAGGTAAAGATCTTGTTTTTGCTAAGAAAGAGAATTGGAAAATGAAGAAGGGAGGATTTTCAGCCTTGCAACGCCTCACACTTCACGTCACACGTCAACCACTATACTGACAAAATAACAACAACAGCGCCAATACCTACAGTACCTCAATACTATAACCCTATAAATAATCCCGTAAACATATATAAAAGGGGCTCTCACTATTTTGAAGAATCCCCCTTGAAGTGTCTTCTTAATATTAAAGACGTTATGGTGAGTTAAAAAAGTGCCAAAAAACCCTCCAATGCAGTGTACAGCAAAGAAAAATACCATGGGTGAGCACATTCACATGTCTTAGACAGGTCTTCAACCCTGTCTTCTCCATTATCTTAGCATACAATGCTTCCACTGCAGCCAGGGATTCTGGGTAATGAGAGGCAAATGAGCACACCGTGTCACCTTTTGCTTCATGTCCAGTTTAACATGGACCCCTATACACTTATTACTGCCGCATTGCACAGCTTTTCAGCACAGCTTTTCAGCAAAGAATTACGTATGGTAGCCAGTAAACCTACTCACAGTAGTGTGAGGATGGTTATACACAAGGCCTGAGGGCTGAAACGCGTCAGAGGATCTATCAGCTGCACATGTCTGTTCAATAAAACTTTTTAGTCACCACCCTCGTTACCCTCGTCTGCTTCACGGCTGTGCTCCGTTTTGCTTCCTGTTTGAGGAGTTTTCTGCATTTTCCTACCAGACGGCACGTCGGGTAGCTGCTGCTTCTGGATGACGTCACCGCCGGTCATGTGACTGCCCTACGCGACGCTGCAGTTGCGGGAGGGTTGGCGGTGCAACACTGAAGGTCTGGAGGATCGAGTCACGGCTATCACATCCATTGAATCGTGAGTGTATGCAACATGTTGGTGCCCAGAGCTGGGCCAGTTGCTGAGAGATCATATACATGTATTTATGACATTCTTATGTCGTCACATATCCTGTGAAATTGAATTTACACATGCAGCAGCTACTATGCTGTTTCTGATGCACCTGATAGGATAACTCTGTTTTCCTGATTATACTGGTATTACACTGAGCTATGGGGCTTTCGGGGGGCTTCTAACCTGGTCTGACGTGGCTCCTACTCCTCATACTTACAGAGGCCCCGTGCTCTCCCCCAACAGGCAGTTAATTTGTTGTGGTGAAGTGCGTAGGGCCTCTGTAAGCTTGGTGCACAGCCACCGACGGCACCTCCATCAAGGCGGCATAAGGCTTTGCAATGTGAAGCTGGAGTAGGTTTCAACCATTTCCTCTAAATGTGACCTTAGATTTAGTCTACTTCCAAAAAGCTGATGTGGGGGGGGGGGGGGGTTGGAAGGAAATACATTGGCAAAATCCACTCACATGGTTTCAAAATACAATGCGCGGTTTGATCATCCGATCCACGCCACCAACTATGTCTGTTCCTCTTTTCTATTGAATTTTGATAAGCGGTGAAGAAACCACCATATGCTGTACACTGCTGCTGCTGCTTCTGTATGGGAGAAAACTGCAGCACAAAGATACCTTTATACACATCCTAACACAGAGCAATCTGTGAGTATAAAATCCATTGGATGAATGAAGTTTGATTTCGTAATCCCAGTTCCAGACATATTGCACTATTTGTATATGTTTTCTATTTTCATGATAATTCGCTCCCTGATCTTCTTGGACATCGTTATCCAATTGTACTTGGATCCCTCCCAGGTGGAGGCGCTGTCATCATACATATCAGGTACACCCCAGGCTCCCTGCAGCGGAGGCTCAGGCCTCCAGTGAGCCAATCAGGTAACGCACCACCCGAAATCTTCCCTGGGAAAATGAGAGCTGCAGCTTGCATCAGAGTGCTGTGATATTTTTAGGTGAGGGTGGGTCTTATTGTGAGGTGGGAGTGACGCGCAAGGTGTTACTGCAGCTTCTATATGTTGAAATATTTGTTCCTGGAGGGGTTTATTGGTGAACATGGCACAGCTTATACTATCTCTCTGCCTGCTGGGGACGGCCCTGCATACAGGTCAGTATCTTACATATTACTTCCAAATACTGGTATTCTCATTTTACACTATGTCAGTATCTGAAAAGAAAGTGAAGAAAAATTACATGTCATTCATTGATTTACATTTTAAACAAAACATTTCTACACTGTGTGTCCCGGCTGCAAAGTCACAAACACAGGACATCTCTGTATATCAATCGTGATCTATCCACGTAACAATAATTTTAATATAAGAGTGGACATTGCAATACTATCTGTGGCTTATTATTATTTTCTGGCGACATTCTTCAGATATTTCTCACCAAACGTTAAATATTATATTGTTCTGCAGTGTACACAGCGCTGTACAGGGGATACTGTATTGTGCAGGTATACACCTAACCTCCATACATCTTACAATATACTCTTCCCTTGCTGGTATAGTATATGGAAATAAAGTGACTTACTCAAGGTGACAAGGACCTGATGCTGGGGATTGGAGTGGGACGGGTATCGATTTAGGATCCTCACAACACATTTACCTCCAATATAACGCCTTGTGTTTCAATGTTTTTCCTTCTTCACCTGACCCAGCGCCTAAACATATTACTGGGAAGACACATGTTCACCAGCGTACAGTACAAGAGTTAGTATAGTGAGGGCATATAAATCAATGCCTTTCTGCCTCTGTCAGGGCACAAGACAAGCATACATTAAAATTAAACTAGGCAAATAGATGCATCCTAGCATCAGCCCCAGAACAGGGCAATTAAACATTTTACTACCCAAAATATCAAATAAATATGAATATGATATTCCTTCTTATTTTGGGATGATCACTTTTTTTACACAATCAGTATTGACAAATGGACAATATATACTGTATGGTGTGACTTTGTTCTCCTGTGCCTCTGAATTACAATGGTACAATATTGTGCCACTTTACCATTGGCTGTGAACTTCCATGAAGTATAAAAGTCTCATCATTGTTCAGGTTCTTTATCGCTGCTCAGTTTGCAGTGTCGTATTAGGGAATACATGCTATTTTTGGCATGTGATAGATTCTCTCTCTCCAACCTGGAAGGGGGTAGATCCCTTCTATCTGTACAAGTGATCCTAGCGGCAAAACATGATTTCTTTCCCAACCGCTGAGCCAATAGGAAAATAACATGGGGTCACATCCCAGAAGGACGGTATCCCTAACGTATGATGCATATTAACTGCACTAATGGGACTGGCGCCTAATAACTTGTATCCTGGGAATAATAAGCAAACTCCCCAGACTCCTTAATTCTCATCCCATGTTATAATAGTTATTGTTTCAGGAGGGGATAAAAGTGCACCCCACAATTAACGCTGTCAAGAGGCTGTATACCCCAAACTCTCTATAGCCAAGCTAGTCTAACAGTGACCTGGGACCTAATAATCCCGCAGACTGTCACAGAGCTTGGAATCTGTGGATCTCCTGAATTTATTATTGTAATCCTTTCCTGAGCTAAAGTAGATTGGGAACATTTTGGAACAGAGATAACCTTTAATCTTAATGTCCCGCATTGTGCAGCTCTGCACACAACTCAATGGCAAAATGCACAAATATAAACAGGGGTAATTTCCTGTTGTCTTCATTCTTAGCTTGTAATCTTATCGTGCATCAGACCACAGGCTTCATTAGGTGTTCACTTGCTAAACGTGAAGCCATGGTGAAGCCTTTGAAGGTCAAATAAAGGTTTGCATGTAATTGCCCGGGTTATATGTTTATGCCGTGTCTGAAATTGATGCAAATGTGAATGATGCAACTTCTCTCCGTGTAAAAATACTCAGTGTGACAATGTGACAATGTGAATGTATCATGTAAATTTTCAGGGAAAGGTAGAATTATTTTAAAACCAAAACCAGAGAAACATAGTTCATCCTGGCACTCTTAATAAACATTTTAAAAAATGTGTCTGTAACAGGGAATTATCCCTGTTTAAGAAAAACTGCCTCTAAATCAAGCAGGGAGATGGTTAATTACAGCCAGGGAATTAACCAGACTACACCTGGTTAATTAGAACTCTGAGAAAAAGCCTCATGCGAGAAACAGAGAGAGAGAGAGAGAGATTTTCCTTAGCACACCACTGTGCTGACATGAGGAGAGAGTCTTGAAGCACACAGGAGGACTGTGTGCTGACAGCAAGACACGAGGGGACCAGACCTCTGTTCCTGGACACGGAGATTTCCTTAGCACACAAGGGTGCTGACAGAGGATAAATAGGTCTGATCAGAGAGATACTCCATATAAAACAAGGATGCTGACCCAGGAGAGAAGAGAGGCCTTCTCCCACAGCAACAGATAAGAGACTTTCTTGTTGGACTGTTATATATACATGTTTGGGGTGGTAACCAGCTTAGGTACATTTACTCCAGCCCTTTCTACCCAGTTAGAAAGGGCTGGAGTAAATGTTTAGTTATTCTCCATAGTGGAGTAGGCCTTTATTTTGTTTCTTTTTGTATGTTTTGCCTTGTTAAAGGAACAGGCGCAATAAAGCCAGGATTTCATTTCACCCTAATCAGTTTGCATTAAATGTACCTCTGCACATATCTCTTACATATGGTGTCAGACGTGGGATGAGAGGTGGCCCTTGAATTTCAAAGGGGCCCCGGGGAGTGCCTGTAATTCTTTTGTGTTTTTGCCTAGATAAGTTCCTACAAACAGCCTGAGCAACAAAACAAAGAATCAGGTGACCAGAATTAAAGGGCTACAAAGCCAGACAGAAAAACTATGCTGCACTGGAGAAAGCCACAATGCCACAATTTGACTGGGAGGACTGCGACAGATGGTGACCCACACAAGGTACTGATGCTGTGGCCAGAGTCTACCCCATTTGTGGGTAAAAAAATATGGGATTTTAAAATGGCTGCCCACTTAAAGTTAAATACAGACTCTGCAAGAATGAAAAAAAGATATGTTCCTGGTGTAAAGATCCCAGCCACATGGAGCAGTGGCCCTTCCAGCCTTATTCTGATGATCAGGAGGATGCCTACGTGGCCCCAGAAAAAGGGCAGCAGCCAGAGGAATATTTTTTTCAATGAGCCCAGCAACTGCAGCAGCAAGCAATGCGCTGTGGTCACAATGAAATTGCAGAAATTGTTCTGGGCAAGTGCACATCATGTATCACTGATGATAAAGAGAAAGAATATGTGCACAGTACTGCTGATGTTCCAGAATCTACCAAAGTAAAGAAGAAAAAGAAAAATTCTACAGAGACGCCTGTGAGGGCTACAAACTCTGCAAATAAAGTCTGCCCCCTGTAGGACTACAAGCTGGAGTTCTAGCGAATACAGAGAAGACAGCTACAATAGCCGCTCCCAAGGTCAGGGGAAAGAATACACCTGATACTGCCAAAATGGAGGACAAGATGTGGCATTCCTGTAATGAACCTGACCCCACGGAAGAGTGGCCCTTCAAGTCCTATGAAGATACGGATGATGATGAAGAAATATCTGATGTGTGTCCCGAAACGAGACGCACCCACAAAACACCACAAGGATGGTGGAGGTGCCTAAACTCGATAAGCACCGAACAAGCCGGTCTGTATGATGATGAGTGTGATCGGCAAGAGCGGGAGCAGAAGATCACTGAATATCTACGCCAGCTAACAAAACTGCAAGAAAAGCCTGGCGGATACAGTGAAACTGCTGATATTTAAAAAAAAGAAGAGGCCCCAGTATCCCTGATGGGACAGAGTCATCTAAAGCAAAAAGGCAGAAAAGGAAAAGCGGTTCTTCACTTGCCGTGGAAGGAACAGACACGTCCGCAGGGGTGCCGAGATGCCATGCTGCCTAGAGAAAATGGAGAATTTGGCCCGCGGATGACAGAATATCCAGAGGGCCCAAGGCAGAAGTCGTGTACCCCAAAGAAGTGTCTGTCTGGTGCTGACACTGAGAACCCTTTAAACTATACCAGGGAATTGGAGCCGGAACCAATAAGTGATGATCCCTTGATCAGCATGGAAGATACCCTGCAAGCTACCAGGCATGACTGTGAACAATTGAAACTTGAGAGAGAAAATAATGCTGAGCTACAGAAGACTGTGCTCGCAATTTACTCTTTGGCCAGGACCAAATTGGAGGATCTAAAGACTGATCTAGATACTGCCAACGCTACTAATGCCAACATGGTGGAAAAGCAGAGCAATTTTGACTGAATAATTGCTAAGATAAAACAGAAGTATGAAGAGGCACTGAAAGAGATTAGTTTCTCTCAGCAAGAGGTCCAAAATTGCCATAAAGAGTTGGAAATCTCTCAGAATGAGGTTCATACTCTCCGTATAGAACTGAATGACTCACACTAGGAGGTCAACAGTATCCGGACAGAGGTGGACATATCACAGAAAGAGGTTCATACTCTTCACATGAAGCTGAATGCCTCACACCAAGAGATCAGCAGTTGCTGCACAGAACTGGAAGTCTCTAAAAAGGAACTTCACAGTCTCACCGAGGAGCTGGACCTCTCTCAAGAAGATATCCGCATGTTTAGTATGGATCTTAAAGTCTCTCAAAAGGAGCTTCAGAGTTTCATCCTAGAGATAGAAGTCTCACACCAGGAGACCAGGAGTCTCAACTCAGAAGTACGCACATGGAAGGAGGACTATGAGGAGGCCATGAATACTATAGAGACTGTAAAAAGAGAAATTACAAGTCTGAAAGAAGAAAATTCTGATTTGACTGACCATGTTAGTGATCAGAATAAAAAGCTGCACGAGCTAGAAAAAAAAAGAAACAATTGGAAGATGAAAAGTTTGAAGCAAGGAAGCAGCGTACCCAGGCAGAGCGCATACTGCGGGGCCAGCTGCAAGGTCTGCGTACGCACCTACAGCATACCGAGGAAAAGCAGCGAACTCTCCAGGAAGAAAATCTGCAGGCTGCTAACGAAGTACAAATGCTGCAGGAACGTCTGATTACCCAGTGTGTCCCCGCAAAGCAGCATGAGAAACTGAAGGCTACCCTGACCATCACCAGAGCATCGCTGGAGGCCAAGCTAAAGCTGCGCTTATAGTGGCCGCGACAGCGACGCAACGTCGCGGCAAAATTAATGCATTGCCGCCGTCGCGTGTGCTTATAGTAAGCGCGACGCGACAGCGCGATGGAGCGGTGGCGATCGCTGGTAGTCATCTCTATTTGATTTTCCAGCGACCGTAGCATGACTGTCGCCGTCGCCGGCACTATAAGCGTAGACTTAGAGGCCAGGTAACTACGTATGAGAGGGAGCACAAGAAGGTCCAGAAACTGAAGCAGGAGCTAAACTTGTTAAAAAGGGAGAGAAGTAGCAGAGTAATTCAGAAGTACTACAAAGCTCTTGTCCAAGCAAGGTTGGAGAGAGAAATGTATCTGCGCAAACGCTGTGCAGCGTTCACCATACAGGCTGCCTACAGAGGAACGAAAACTCGTCAGCTAAATCGCTAGAATAATGCAGCCCGCCTTCTCCAATCCGTATGGAGAATGAGACGACAAAGAATGAACTATGAACATTTGAAGCAGTGTGTAATTTTGCTCAAGTCAAATGTTAGGAAGTATCTGCAGCAAAGACCCTACAAACAAAATGAAGGAAGCTGCTGGTGTGATTCAATCCAGATATGGGTCCTACATCAAAACATAGCAAGCTGTGCATTGCTATAAGCGCACGCACAATGCCGTCTCAGTACTACGTTCAGCTTTCCACACAATTCAGGAAAGAAGAACCGAATTACAATCGAGAAACACAATACCAATACAGTTATGCTACTGTGGCCCCATGGCCCAAGCCAGAGTCCTCACAATGGAAATAGCCGCTAGAAAGATCAGTCTTTGGCTAGATTGAGGCAAAACTGTTTCAGTGTTCACACCTCTACAGGTACAACACTAGGTAACTACCAAACTGAGATGCCGCGGGAGACAATTGGTATGGTTAAAAACTCCGCCTAGCCTGAAACACCCATGAATATAGCTACAGAACCCGATGCAGGTGGCCACCCTAAACTCAGGGAAGAAAAGATAGCCCGACGCAGGGAAAAAGACGTGACCAAGCAGTGAGAAGAAAGACTGCGCTTGGAAAAAGTCCTCCTCGAGTGACTGAGGAGTGCTGATCTCAAGCCCCTTCTGGAGGAGATACTACTATCCTGGAGAAAGGGCTCCAATCACAGCGTGACTGAGGGTTCTCCTCCTCTATCCACAGATTTATCTCGAGTGATGGTGGAAGGATGGGCTTCGGCCGTGGTAAACCCGAGCTTCCCACAAACAGGGGAGGTATGTAAAAGGGAAGAAAAACTGCCTCTAAATCCAGCACGGAGCTGGTTAATTGCAGCCAGGCAATTAACCAGACTCCAGCTGGCTAATTAGAACTCTGAGAAAAAGCCCCATGTGTGAAACTGAGAGAGAGAGATTTTCCTTAGCACACCACGGTGCTGACATGAGGAGAGAGTCTTGAAGCACACAGGAGGACTGTGTGCTGACAGCAAGACACGAGGGGACCAGACCTCTGTTCCTGGACACGGAGATTTCCTTAGCACACAAGGGTGCTGACAGAGGATAAAGAGGTCTGAGCAGAGAGATACTCCATAGCACACAAGGGTGCTGACAGAGGATAAAGAGGTCTGAGCAGAGAGATACTCCATAGCACACAAGGGTGCTGACAGAGGATAAAGAGGTCTGAGCAGAGAGATACTCCATAGCACACAAGGGTGCTGACAGAGGATAAAGAGGTCTGAGCAGAGAGATACTCCATAGCACACAAGGGTGCTGACAGAGGATAAAGAGGTCTGAGCAGAGAGATACTCCATAGCACACAAGGGTGCTGACTCAGGAACGCAGAGAGACCTTCCCCTACAGCAACCGAAACAGATAAAGAGACTTTCTTTTTGGACTGTTATATATATATATATATGAAAAAGAAGAGAGAGCGCACGCCCCATAGCATAATACTGTTGATTTAATAATAAAAAAGAAAGGGAGGGGAGGGGGGGGAGAATAATACTCACAAGAGTATAAATCAATTAAAACATTGTGTGAATAATTCACCACCATCCGGTTCTGTACTGTACACGTCCACAGTTCTTGGCTCCCTCAGGGCTGTATGGAGATGATATTATTCACAGGAGGACCGGGGTGTAATTCGCCGAGAGAATTCAGTCCATGTGTGTCAGAAAAACACCTCCTTCACTTCAATGGCTGCCGGATCAATTGTGCGCTCCAAAGCTGCCTCGTGCGCATGCGCAGCGTCGTGATGACGTAATTGCGCAAATTGGATACCCTGACGCGTTTCATCACCAGAGGGCGACTTTTTAAAAGGGCTGATACTGAATGGACAAAGTTCCTGGTACTTAAAGCCGATTGGTTGCTAAGCAACCCGTGTAGGATAAAAACAAGTGAATTAACCTATTAATTAATTACTAACGGAGACTAGGGGCCCCATAAGGAAGTATTGTAAAATAGTAATTACTGGCTCAACAATACTAATTAATAATAAGAGGCAAAACAGGAAGAATAGGAAATAACAACTAACATAGGACCACAAAGGGCTGGACACAAGGAGAATTAGGAACATACTAATTAAATAAAAATATGTTCAAAAATATAAACTATGCAACTAAGAAATCAATAAACACATATTCCACATGTCATCAATTGAATAGGACTATGAGGTAAGGAAACACTAAGATAACAAAGGAATATATATAATAACATTTAGTCTCATAGATACAAATACCAATTATCAATAAAATATATATAAAAATGAAAATATAAACAATACAATTCATATAAACCTATTAAACACCACATAAACATCTTAAATAGACCAGTATAATAGATGATTAATAAACATTAACTATACATAAGGCAAAAAATATACTTGTAATATATAAACTGTTCAAGCCCACCAAAACGCGTCAGGGAATCCAATTTGCGCAATTACGTCATCACGACGCTGCGCATATGCACGAGGCAGCTTTGGAGCGCACGATTGATCCGGCAGCCATTGAAGTGAAGGAGGCGTTTTTCTGACACACATGGACTGAATTCTCTCGGCGAATTACACCCCGGTCCTCCTGTGAATAATATCATCTCCATACAGCCCTGAGGGAGCCAAGAACTGTGGACGTTCACAGTACAGAACCGGATGGTGGTGAATTATTCACACAATGTTTTAATTGATTTATACTCTTGTGAGTGTTATTCTTCCCCCCCCCCTCCCCTACCCTCCCTTCCTTTTTTATTATTAAATCAACAGTATTATGCTATGGGGCGTGCGCTCTCTTCTTTTTCTTTTTTAGGCAATCTTGGATGTGGTTCATCCTTATTGAGAGCAGCCGAAGACCCCCCACACCAGCATCAATTATCCACATGTTTTATGTACTGATTTAAAAAGGACTGGTTGGACTCTTTTCCTTTACGTTCTTTGCACTTTTCACATATTTTATGTATATGTTGTGAAGTTTTGTGTGATACATTTTTATTAATAATTCATATGTTGTTTACAAGTAATTACACTTTGCATTTTTACACTTAAGTTCACTTTATTTTATCAACACTTTGCTGCTCCCAAACTTCAACGGCGTAGCCACTCAGACCTCCTGAGCCAGCAGGTGAGCTAGCTAGCTAAATTAGATTTGTTTACATTAGAAAAGAGGCGTCTAAGAGGCGATATGATAACTATATACAAATATATTCGGGGACAGTACAAGGTGCTTTCAAAAGAACTATTCATCCCACGGGCAGTACAAAGGACTCGGGGGCATCCCTTAAGGTTGGAGGAAAGGAGATATCACCAGCAACAAAGGAAAGGGTTCTTTACAGTAAGGGCAGTTAAAATGTGGGATTCATTACCCATGGAGACTGTGATGGCAGATACAATAGATTTGTTCAAAAAAAGGTTGGACATCTTTTTAGATAGGAAAGGTATACAGGGATATACCAAATAAGTATACATGGGAAGGATGTTGATCCAGGGATTAATCCGATTGCCAATTCTTGGAGTCAGGAAGGAATTTATTTTTCCCCTTATGAGATATGTCACTGGGTTTTTCTGTTTGCCTTCCTCTGGATCAATATACTGTCAGTACAGATATAGGATAAAGTATCTGTTGTCTAAAAATTAGCATAGGTTGAACTTGATGGACGCTTGTCTTTTTCAACCTCATCTACTATGTAACCAATTGAGTGGAATGGATTTATCAATCAGCCGCTTAGAAGTCTATTGAACTCCCCCATAACAGTGTTATTATTCCCCAGGCTGTTCCAGAGATGCCCTCTCCCACCAGCCTTCTCTGGTCACCGTGTCCAGGGGAAGTCCTGTGATCCTGAACTGCACCACGGACAATACAAAACTGGAGAGATATTCCTCGATGTGGAGTTTCTCTCATACAATTGGACAATCTGTGATCGAAAAATGGAGCAGCACAGACCAAAATGATTCAAGCAAGAAAGTCTGCGTGGAAAAAGGAAAATACGCACAATCATCATTGGTGATTAAAGATGCTTCTATAAACTATACCGGTTTCTATAATTGTACCATGAGCATCACTCTACCACCTCCATCAATGAATGTAACTGCGAGTCAAATTCATCTTACAGTTCAAGGTAAAGAAAATCGGAATTGTATTATGAAGTTTTCATTTAACTGTTGAACATACAGTAACTACAACTTATATCTGAGATGTTTCACCTTTCCCCTAACCCAGTGAAAGATCTCAGAACTGACTCACCTGACGTTACTGCAATCATAATATGACTCCTCTTTTCATCATCCAGTTTTGGATATTGTCACTGACTAATCTGAATTTAAACACCATTTTTTTTTTAAAGACTCAGGATGTGCCAAACAACTAATCTTCCTTGACATTTAAAATATCTATGTTCTATATCTCTGCTCGATATAAAAGCTCCCAATGTCACTCACTTACACAGACGTCGCCTACTCAGTCAAAACAGACACATAGGTTGGACTACTTGGACATGAGAATTATACAATTAATACTTCTAATTTACCCAAATTACATGCTGTATCTGTAGTTCTTGTTGCACCTTTGCAGAGGTTTTGATGACAAAAGAGATTGTCTGTGCCCCCTATATAATTTTCTGACAGAGCATATTAATTAGGGGTCAAAGTGGTAGTCTGCAAAGTCCTTGGGATGTCTACTGGCACGATTATTGGCGCACGTAGAGTGACCAGCCCGGAAAGTAGGAGTAATGTATCACCCTAAGTACTACTCCCATCTGTCAATTCTATCCACTGACCTCTTATCCTAGTATAATACCCTCTGGGGAACAGCAACTTGTGTCTCACTGGGGCCCAGTATTAGGTGTTCACATACAGATTTCAGAAACTGGATTGTTGTGGTGATACATCAGGTGTTATTTGTGCACCAGTTCTACTGATGAGAGATTTTTGTGGATAGTCTCCGATGTCTCTATATTGTCTGCTTTAGTGGCCCTTGTGTAAGCGATCCACATACACTAGAGAGCACTTACTGTGCATGGTGAAAACAGGGAAAGGAATGGGTAATTCAGATAATATCATATTTGTTATGTCTCTGATCCCCAAATTACCTTTTGACTAGAAATTGCCCAGCCACAGACTAATAACATCGCTCCCAGAGGTTAGCTGAGCTACAAGCAGAGAAATGTGTTACGGAAAAGGTTGTATCTGATCCTCAATATCTTTTGGAGTACACCTGGAGTTCTTGGGGTGATTAGAGAACTTTTAGGGAGATGCAGAACAGCAAATGTATAATATAGGCTAGAGGAAGGTTGCAGTATAACAGTACTTGTAAAGCCTGTCCATGTCACGATCGTTCTCGCCACAAACTGGACCGCAGAGCGGAAGTGGGGATGGATATACACCGACCTTAGGCCAGGAGCCGGGTCCGGAGTGCGTATTCCATGGTCAAACGTAGCCGGGTCAGGATTGGAGAAGTCAGGGTAAATGATATCCAGGTGCGGGTCAGGGCAGGCGGCACAGGAGCATAGGTTGAGGTTGCAGACCGGGGTTGGCATCAGGTAGAGCGTCAGCGTTAGCGCTTCAGCAGAAAGCTTCAGTATAGGCACTGCAGCGCAAGGGGAGAACTCCGGGACAGGACTCCTGCAGCGCAGGGGATCAGGGCAGGTGCTAAAGCGCAGGAGGTCCTCAGGAAACGGAAGGGCTTTGGCAAAGGCGCTTCAGCGTAGATGCTGCAGGTGAAGACTTTAGATAAGGAAGCTTCAGCACAGGGCTTTGGCACAGTAATGGCCTCTGGACAATGGAGGCTCCAGGATACAGGAAGCTTCAGCACAAGCTTCAGCACAGGAAGGCCAAGAAGGGCCAAGCAAAGGAGCTTGTGGCCAGCACAGTAACACCAAGAAAGGATTCTGCTCAGCCACTTCCTGGGGGGATGGGCTGACCCTATATAGCATGGGAAGCCAACAGGGACAGAGCTGCAGGCAGCAATGGGCAGACATAGCAGGCAGCAAGAAGCAGACTGCAGTGTGAGTCCAGAATCAGGTGATTCCAATTGCCAAGTATAGGGAGGCCTTTGCCTGAAAGCTCTGAATGCTTTTAAGGGTGAGTTCCAGCCAAAGCCAGGACTGGAACCCTTACAGTATCCCCCCCTTCAGGTGAGAGCTCTGAGCGAACAGGAGCAGGCTCATTCTGTGATTTCGGCGACATGGAATTGTTTCTGAACCTTCTGGGAACCGTAGTAGATCTGCGTTTGTTAGAGAGTGCTTTCTTTAAAAGGAAAAGCAGTGGCACTGCAATCAGTAGGTCAGCACCCCTAGGTAGATGAGCTCAGGAAAGCATTGGTACAGATGTCAGGGAATCCGCAGAGGACAGAGTAGACACTGAATAGCAATTGGAGAGAAGCATGCCTGTGCCCACAGTGAGAGCACAAGAAGCAGGGACGGGCACCTCAGGCAAGGCAAGAAAGTCCAAATGGAGTGTTTCAGTCTTTGACGATGGTAACTTGAAATCCAGAGAGAACACATCAGGCAGGACCCACGGGTGTAGAATCTGCTTGAAAGGTGAGAGAACAGATTTTATCTGGTACAGCAGGAAGCAGGGTGAGCGGTAAACATGACTTAGAAACAGAAGTCTTGGAGTTAGAACTGGGTACTTCAAGCACTGAAGAAGAAATCAGGAAAACACGAACTTGACTTAGGAGTGGAAGTCCCAGACTCAAAGGCTTCACGCGATACTGATACTGAGTCAAGGCAGATTATGCCGTGGCTTCCTATTGGCCCGAAGGGCGCAGGAGCTTCAAAATACCGCCACAATGTGAACCGTGGTAGCCGAGTGGAACGGCTACTGACACCCCCTATGGAGGTAAGTATCTCAGGAAGCAGGGGGTCCCTGGAGCTGACATTTATGGGGTTCAGCTTGAGAAACCCTGCTTCAATCCTGTGTAAAAAAACAAATGGTAAAAGAGAAAATGCTTGGATGGCACATTACAAGGCGAAATACATTGGTAATTGTGGAGCATTAAAATTCAACTTTAAAATAAAAATAATAAAGAATATGAGAGGGGGTGTGAACAAATTGCATGTAATTATACAACTATACATTTTATTTAACTCCTTTAATCTGTTGTCCCCAGTTGCTCCACGAATGAACCTCTCTCATGATGAAGATGGTGACACCGTGACCTGCACAGCGAGTGAATTCTATCCACAACCTGTGACTATCTCACTGAACACGACCTGTGGAGGGTTTGGGCTGAATGATTCCCTCCTAGTTACAAACACAGATGGAACCTATAGCAGCACATACAGATACGGGGTGAACATCTCCAGCTGTGACCGGGATACAGAAGTGACCTGTGCGGCAGAGCATCAAGCCGTTCGGATCAGCCAGACCATCCGGGTCCCTCCGGTCCTTTTAAAGAAAGGTAGGACTTGTACACATTGACAGGAGACTCCTGTGCAAAAGATATCCGCTTATTTCACCGATTCGCCAAAAAATTGTGAATATTCTCACATCTCTAATCTCAAAACTATCAATAACTCAAATCGAAAACAAAATGTTCTTCAGTATAATCACTTATATCATTAGACACCTTACCAAAAAAGCCCCATACATGCAGATGAAGTAAACCAGCACTCCATAACTGTATATAAATCTACATAATTATAATAATAATAATAATAAAAAATATCAAAGGAGTAAAAAAAAGTATAGCTACCGATAATATTTATAGACATCCATTTGTCATATAGGGCACACCTGTGAGCACATGACCTGCATACAGCACAAAGGTTAATACACAGTTTGCAAGCTTTCCCACTTTTCACCTTCGCAAAGGTCCCTTAAATGAACAATATCTCCCTCAATCCATCCCCATATAGTTAATACACACGGCTACTCTAGCCAACTCACTTTCCTCCTCCGCAAGGTACTTTCAATGAGTTAGTATTTACCCCTTACTCAATTGCAATCCTATCCACATGCTGCCACCACCCAAGAATAATGCAAATTAAAAAAATATGTAAAATGAATATTTGCCAGGGTCTCAGGCCCCTGTTTATAATAGAAAAACTATGCACTTAACACACAAAAATCTGTTGTTGCAAAATGTGGTGAAAATGTAAATACTCTCTCCAGAGCGTGCAACAGAGCCAAAAGCATCACTTATTAAATGTTTATATATATATATGTATATTTATATATATATAGATAGATAGACAGATAGATAGATAGTGCAGAATAAATTAGTTCTTCAGTATTAGGTGATACCTTTTTTATTTGGACTAACAATTTATGTCATAGGACAAGCTTTCGAGAGTTCTCCTCTCTTCATCAGGTCTGCAATACTGATATACAAAGGAATCTATGGCTAAAACAGTGTAGAAAAAACCCCAGATATGTACTGTAGATAAGGTAGGGTGTTAAAAGTGTTTGAAGTCAGGGGAGGGTGACAAGGAAAGGTATTGAGGGGAGGGGGAGAAAGTGTGGATAAGAAGAGAGGCAGGCAGGATAATTACAAACAATTTTGATAGGGTGTGAGAAACCCCATATCCGCATTAAGTCCTTTGGTTTTGGTGTCAAAGAGTTTTATTATTGAGTTCAAATCTTTTCCGTTCTTGGGTGCGTTTAAACATTCCATTGAGGATTTTGATTTTTAAATCATTTATGGAATGATCTGGCTGTGAGAAATGATGTCCCACTGGTGAGCAGTATCTTCCTTCTTCATGATGGAGTATAGAGTGTCTGTGCATATTCATTCTGCCTTGTAATTTTGTCTGGTTTCCCCAATGTAGCAACCTTGGTCACATTTGTTACATTGAATCATATACACTATATTCCTGGATGTGCAGCTGTATGATCCTTTAACATTGAGGATTCCATGGTTGTAACTGGCTGTGGGATCCTGGCAAATATGTTTGCAGAGTTTGCAGCGTGTGTTGTTGCACGGTTTTGTGCCATTATCAGTGTCTTTAAAATCGTTATGAAGTTTTCTGCTGACTAATTTCTGTTTCAGGTGGTTTGGTTGTTGCCGGAACGCAAGAATGGGAGGTTTGGGGAAGATTTCTTTTAATGTCACATCCTCTGCAAGCATGGGTTGCAGATTTTTGATAATTTTTCATATACCCTCTAGGGTTGGGTTCTATGTAGCCACTAGTGGTATGCGTGTGGTAGGTTCTGTCTGTATTGTAGCAGGTGTTCTCGTGGGGCTTTTAGTGCAGATGTAATGATTTTGGCAATGGTCTTTGGTTTGTATTCCTTCTGTCTGAACGATTCGGTCAGGGTTGTGAGATGCCGGTTTCTGTCTTCAGTGTCAGAGCATATGCGGTGGTATCTTATAGCCTGGCTGTGTATGATACCTTGTTTGGTATGAGTGGGATGGAAGCTGGAGTTGTGGAGGTAACTGCATCTGTCTGTTGGTTTCCTGTATACAGATGTGTGTAGTTTGCCATTTTTCAGTGTTCCTGTTGTATCTAGAAAGTTTACCGAATAATCCATTTTGAGTTTAATTGATGGATGGAATGAGTTCAGGGACTCGTGGAATTGTTTTACTGTAGGTTTCCTTCACCCTCTTTCCATATTATAAACAGGTCATCAATGTATCTGTAGTATTTATAGGGTTTGTGGGGGCATGTAGTTAGGAATCTTTGTTCAAGATTTGCCATGAAAAAATTGATAGATATTGATATAATTACAGTGCTTAGATTACAGGATCTAAAAAAGAAAAAAAGAGAAAGGATTACAAGAACATACTGTACAATTACAGTAAATTCAAGACAGTTTCTTAAAATAACAGGATAAAACAGAAAACTGAAATCCCTACACCTTAAGTTACCATATGTCAGGATTTTCTCCCAGAGGCTCACTGGCACAGAAATTAGACTTCACGTTTTTGGTCCAAAACACACCTCTGTTGAAATCTGATTTTCCTAATACTTTGCTAAGTCTTATGTACTGTTTTTCCCCATTGAAACAACATAAACCCCCATTTATGCTACACATTTTGCTACAACAGATTTTTGTGTGTTAAGTGCATAGTTTTTCTATTATAAACAGGGGCCTGAGACCCTGGCAGACATTCATTTTACATATTTTTTTATTTGCATCATTCTTGGGTGGTGGAAGTGTGTACATATGATTCCCATTGACTAGGGGTTAATATTAACTCATTGAAAGTACCTTGTGGAGGGGGAAGGTGGGTTGGCTAGAGTACCCGTGTGTATTAACCCTGGTTACATATCTAAGTCACGTGCTCACTTGTGTGCTGGTCATGACAGGTGGTATATGGGGACAGATTGAGGGGAGATAGTTCATTTAAGGAACCTTTGCAAAGGTGAAAAGTGGGACCGCTTGTGAGATGTGTATTAACCCTTGTACTGTATGCAGGTCACGTACTCACAGGTGTGCCGTATGTGACAGAGAGGTAGAGAAGGAGGAGAATACTAAATCCTAAGGCTTTCTGAAATAGTTCTCAGATAATGTGACACTGTTTTGCATGAAACTAGTGAATACTGTAACTATAGTTAGTACTGTATTAGCGCGCACACCGCTGTATCCAGATTCACCATCACCGGAGTCGTTTCCCCCCCACCCGACAATCCCTAGCTGCGGGGAAAAGCAAAATGGCCACATCTGTATACAATTCCACCGGGTAACAGCTTGTACTGAACTGAATGACTAGTGTTATTTCTGCATATAACTAGCTTAGTGAATATGGAGACGATTTAGGGATGATAACGTGCATTCCTGATTGGGTTTACACAGAAGGTAATTTATCAAAGCCCCTGCAACCAAACCAGGTGCAAGAACTGATGCAACAGATGTATCAATCAAGAAAATCTAATTGGTTGGAAAGGATATGTTTTTTCCTTAATGTAGCCCCCTTATTGGGGACTACTAGTTACTGTAGGGTGTTAACTGCCTTAATGGGTTAACTGGGTGGCTCACTAAGGTGTGCCACTCCCGTTTGTCACGTGACCGGTGATGTCACAAGACAAATTAACGCTGCGGGGGTTCATGCTTCTGAATGGGACCCCAGTGTTAATCCTCCGCTTGATGGGGCATCTGCAGGGAGAGAATACTCGGTACTCACCTTCTAGACGAGCTGCGCAGCCACCTGCAGGCGTCCCTCCGTCTGCAGCCGTGTCTCCGCTGAAGGTAAGACGCAGAGCTGTATTTCTTCCCCCTGGATCAGGGGTCTCCAAACTCAGTCCTCAAGGGCCACCAACAGGCCAGGTTTTCAGGATATCCCTGCTTTAGCACAGGTGGCTCAATCAGTGGCTCAGTCTTCAATTGAGTCACCTGTGCTGAAGCAGGGATATCCTGAAAAGCTGGCCTGTTGGTGGGCCTTGAAGACTGAGTTTGGAGACCCCTGCCCTAGATGACGTAGATGCCCTTATATGGGGCTATACATCATGAGCCTGTATGACCATATTTGGTCATCAAATGTACATCATCAAGGAGGGTGGACAGTATTACGTGTCCTACCCAGCCCCCCTTTGATGATGTATATGATCAAATATGGTAACCCATTTCACGCACAGAAAGATACAAAACAAATGCTCTTTTGCAACCTTGGGAAAGTACTAGGTGAGCTGGGCTCCAGGCCTTCTAGAAACCACCTTGGGAAAGTACTAGGTGAGCTGGGTTCCAGGCCTGCTAGAAACCACCTTGGGAAAGTACTAGGTGAGCTGGGCTCCAGGCCTTCTAGAAACCACCTTGGGAAAGTACTAGGTGAGCTGGGCTCCAGGCCTGCTAGAAACCACCTTGGGAAAGTACTAGGTGAGCTGGGCTCCAGGCCTTCTAGAAACCACCTTGGGAAAGTACTAGGTGAGCTGGGTTCCAGGCCTGCTAGAAACCACCTTGGGAAAGTACTAGGTGAGCTGGGCTCCAGGCCTTCTAGAAACCACCTTGGGAAAGTACTAGGTGAGCTGGGCTCCAGGCCTGCTAGAAACCACCTTGGGAAAGTACTAGGTGAGCTGGGCTCCAGGCCTTCTAGAAACCACCTTGGGAAAGTACTAGGTGAGCTGGGCTCCAGGCCTTCTAGAAACCACCTTGGGAAAGTACTAGGTGAGCTGGGTTCCAGGCCTTCTAGAAACCACCTTGGGAAATTACTAGGTGAGCTGGGCTCCAGGCCTTCTAGAAACCACCTTGGGAAAGTACTAGGTAAGCTGGGCTCCAGGCCTTCTAGAAACCACATTGGTCAGAGTTTCGCTCTACACTACAATATGTTCCATCTGTGACAACTCTCTGCTTCCAATCCTTAAACCAGTTTTCAATCCAGGTGCAAGTACTGTAGTTCTACCAAAACCAATTTCCTCTTGTGTGGCACCTTATCAAACGCCTTTGCAAAATTGAAGTAAATGCATTCACTTCATTGCCTTGGTCTATATTCTCTACTTACCACTTCATAGAAACTAAAAAGTTTCGTTTGGCATGACCTATTCCTCATGGTCCATGTTGACAACTAATAATTTTATTATAAACATTTTTATTACCTCATTTTCCCTCTTAGAGGGTTTTAAGTAGCTTCCCTGCTATAGATATCAGGCTTACAGGTCTGCAGTTACCTGGTTGTGATACCTTGTAGCTCTCTTTTACATATTAAATAATGTAATCTGTTTATGTCAATCTTATGGTACTGAACTTGTGGAAATTGACTTAGACAGTTTTGAGCACTTTTGTAGCGAGTTTGCATGTGTAGCTATTCAGACAGCTCCGATAACGCGTTAAACTCGCTATAAAACTGCTTCTTGCCGATCGGTAGCACTCTCACTCAGAGAAACCGAGCGGTAGCTCTAAAAAATGCTCAAACTCGCATTATTTGACACATCTAGCTATTCAGGTAGCTCCGAGATTCACATCATGGCTGCAACTCGCAGATTCTGATCTCGAGATGGGATGTATTGTTACTACATCGGATTGAAGCCGGAGCTGACCCACATTAATACCAGCTCCGGAGACCCCCTACTGCAATCCTATGTAATAAAAATACATTTACAGCCCAGCTTCATTACCTTAGTACCTAACCGCTAAAGTAATGAAGGGGTTAAAAAGCAATGCCAGGTTTGTTGGTGGTAGAGAGGGTGGGTGAAGCTTGTTGCTGCCCCAGGGTGGGTGGTTAGGAGGGTTGCTGGAGGTGTTAACCCTTTTATTAACTTAGCAGTTACAACCGCTTACGTAATGAATGGGGTTACGGCAAGGCCTAAACACCCACCTTGGGGCAATTACAAGCTTCACTCACCCCCTCTATCACCAACACCACACAGGAATGGGCAAAAGTGCTATTAGCCAAAGATGACTAATAGTGATTTTGCCCATTCAAATAATCATTACAGTGCAATAAATTAAAATAAATTACTATAAAAAAACACATCACTATAAAACAAAACTGTAGCCATTTTATCCATTGATTGTCACTGTTGTCATCTATGCTATTTTAATGTTGCAGCCACAGAAGACCAGAAGACTGAAGATGAGGATGGCAAGGGCAAGTACAACTTTAATTTACTATATGCTGGTGCTGGAGGGGGGGGGGGGGGGGCTGCTGGGTGGCCATTGCTTGCCAATGAGGCCACAGTGACAATCAATAGATGAAAAGGCTAGAGCTTTGTTTTATAGTAATGTATTTTTTATAGTAATGTATTTGAGTGTATTGCACTGTATTGATTATTTGAATGGGGTAAAGCGCTATTAACCATCTTTGGCTAATAGAACTTTTGCCCATTCCTGTGAGGTGTTGGTGGTGAAGGGGGTTGATGAAGGGGTTAATTGCCCTGGGGAGGGTGGTTAGACCTCGAAGTGGGGGTTAACCCCTTCATTGAAGAAACATAAATACAGACCGGCGCCTTGGAAAATAAAGTCCCCTGCTTCAGTAATATGTTAATAAACAGTAATATGTTAATAAACAATTGTGATCGCCTGTAAGAGCTGTGCAGGGAGATCGCCTGTAAGAGCCGTGCAGGGAGAGGCGTCTCTCTCTGTGCAGGGAGATCGCCTGTAAGAGCTGTGCAGGGAGACGCAGCTCTCTCTGTGCAGGGAGATCGCCTGTAAGAGCTGTGCAGGGAGACGCAGCTCTCTCTGTGCAGGGAGATCACCTGTAAGAGCTGTGCAGGGAGACGCAGCTTCTCTCTGCGCAGGGAGATCGCATGTAAGAGCTGTGCAGGGAGATGCAGCTCTCTCTGCGCAGGGAGATTGCCTGTAAGAGCTGTGCAGGGAGAGACGGCTCTCTCTGTGCAGGGAGATGCAGCGTCTCCCTGTGCAGGGAGATCGCCTGTAAGAGCTGTGCAGGGAGATGCAGCTCTCTCTGTGCAGGGAGATCGCCTGTGAGAGCTGTGCAGGGAGAGACGGCTCTCTGTGTGCAGGGAGATTGCCTGTAAGAGCTGTGCAGGGAGATGCAGCTCTCTCTGTGCAGGGAGATCGCCTGTAAGAGCTGTGCAGGGAGATCGCCTGTAAGAGCTGTGCAGGGAGAGACGGCTCTCTCTGTGCAGGGAGATCGCCTGTAAGAGCTGTGCAGGGAGAGGCGGCTCTCTCTGTGCAGGGAGATCGCCTGTAAGAGCTGTGCAGGGAGAGGCAGCTCTCTCTGTGCAGGGAGATGCAGCTCTCTCTGTGCAGGGAGATGCAGCTTTCTCTGTGCAGGGAGATACAGCTCTCTCTGTTCAGCTTTCTACTGCTACCCCGAGTGGTATTGACTGATGATATCTTTTTCTGAATACCGTGATAACACAAACATCAGACTGTGAGGTTGGGTCATGCCAAACTGTTCGATATGGCCGTGATTTTGTCGGAGCTCCCTGAATAGGCCCCACAGACTGGGCTGAGATCCATTTGGACAGGTACTTTATTTGAATTAATTTTAGCACGCTGCCTTTGCCCTTCATTCTGTGTAACCCAAATATTAGTTAATGTTAAGGTTGCAGCTTCCTTTGGTTGTAATACATTTGCCAGTATATACCTCCTTGGTTTAGTATGTAGAGAGGCAAATAATTGTTTTAACACCTCTCTTCTCGTTATGACCAATCATTTCCTTGCCTATCTCACACTGAAAGGGGCCTGTATCCTGTTTTCTAATCATGTTGCTATTTATACACATGAATACATTGTTACTGGGTTAATCTTAGGACACGCTCATTTATTTATAAAATGTATTACCAGGAAGTAATACAGTGAGAGTTACCTCTCGTTTTCAGTATGTCCTGGGCACAGAGTTAAGATGACAAATAAGACATGGTTAAAATACATAGTCACATAAGTAAACAGGATATACAGTATATATAAATACATGGCATGCATAGTTAGAGATAATATATATTATAGGCGTATGTAACAGTTACAGACCAGATTAAAATGTGAGACAGCTTTCAGCTTCAATCAAATCTTCAGTCAGTGCAACACACCAGCTACAATGTATTCTTATATTACTAAGGTAACATTATCTATTGTTACAGTTTGCAGCTCAAACTGCTTGGATCATTGGCAACAAATGATCACAAACAGGAAAGTGTTACAAAGATCTTGCACTGCTGGGGAGGTCGGCTAAAGCCTGCTATAGAAATCACAGGTTGCTCGGTATATTAAAACTCATTAAAAATGGCATTAAGAGTTGAATAAAAAATAAATAAAGTAGTAAGTATTATCTCATATTACAGAACTGATTTGCATGTAGGTATGTGTTTAATTATGTAGCACCACCCAGGTACATTTATTTATAACATGTTTTACCAGGAAGTAATACAGTGAGGGATACCTCTCGTTTTCACATATGTCCTGGGCATAGAGTTACATTAAGTGAACAGGGTTTACATTACATACAAGACATTGCATGCAGGTGTATATAATAGTTACAGACCAGATTAAAATGTGAGACAGCTTTGGTTTTGAAAGAACGTAGACTGGTGGTGGCAGTGAGAGTCTCTGGTAGGTTGTTCCAGTTTTGGGGTGCACGGTAAGAGGAGGAGGAACGTCCGGATACTTTGTTGAACCTTGGGACCATAAACAGTCTTTTATTATTTATAAAATATTTTACCAGGAAGTAATACATTGAGAGTTACCTCTCGTTTTCAAGTATGTCCTTTTGGAGTCTGATCTCAGGTGATAGGTGCTGCATGTGGTAGGGGTGAGGAGCTTGTTCAGATAGCTGGGTAGCTTGCCCAGAAAGAATTTGAGGGTGAGACAGGAAAGGTGAACTTTGCGCCTAGACTCTAGTGATGACCAATCTAGTTCTTTGAGCATTTCGCAGTGATGTGTGTTGTAGTTGCATTAGAGAACAAAGCAGCATATTGAATTGTAGAGGGTGTCAAGTTTGCTAAGGTGGGTTTGGGGTGCTGAGCCGTATACTATGTCTCCATAGTCAATAATTGGCATTAGCATCTGCTGTGCGATACGCTTTCTGACCAGGAGACTTAGGGAGGATTTGTTCCCTGGCAGTTTTCCAGGTCTTAGGGCTGTAATATACAGCATTGTTCCTATGCGAACGCACGTGCACGTGCCGAATGCTTTTCCTGTATATAGAGCCGGGAGCTGCAGGTTAGTGTATATGTGTGTGTATGTGTGAGTATATGTGTGTGCATGGGTTGTGTGAGTGAAAGTAAGTCCTAAATAAGATCTTTTAAAGAAAAAAAAAGTTTAATAAATATTTTGTTTTTTGTTTTGCAATCCTTGACACACACACACACACATACACACACATACACACATACACACACCCACACACCACTACAAACACACATACATGCATACATACATACACACATACATACATTTGAGCGCAGGCAGCGGCGCGAAAAGATGATTTTCCTCATCTTTGCCGCTGTCTGTCGGCTCCCCTCTCCCTGGCACGCGCAGCCCTTCTAAAGAAAGGCTGACTAACGTCAGCCAACTAAAAATCCACGCGCACGGCGCAGCACGCGCCCAGCACTATAGAACGTGCCTTAGGGATATGGCCTGCAGACAGAATAGAGTTGACGATGGAAGCAATTGGTTTGGCAATGGCTGAGGCACCAATTCTTAGGAACTTAGATTGCAGTACATACATAGCGCCTCCCAGCGCAGTGGCGTAGCTAGGCATGCACAGGCCCCCGGGCAAACATTTTTTCAGGGCCCCATTATAAGTGAACGTATTCTGTAGATTCCAAATTAAATATACCGCACACATATAAATATAGATTAAATATAATATATAGATTACTCCTGTACTAACCATTTATTTTTAAGGCAGAAGTTCAGTTTCCGCACTTTTCGCTCAGCAAACAGGTCAGTGATGTGAACCATTAGGCCCGAGCGTGGCAAATGTGTAAGGGAGCGGACATTTTTTCAGCACCCCAAATGTTGCCACCTAATGGGAAATGCGCCACGGGGTAAAGTAGAGGGTGGGAGCCTCTCTGCGCCCGTCCACAATGACATTCAATGGCTTTTTTTCTCAAATACTATTGGGCTTTTTTCTCTGAAGTTGTGTACAATTCACCACACACTTTAAATAAATCTGCATAGTAATATACTGTAAAATAATGCTGACTGCAATTATTTTTCCTTCTCCCTCCATTCTCTCCCTGATCATCTCTCATCATCATCCCACATCATCATCATCAGCTCTCCCCCTCATCCTCATCAGCTCTCTCCCCCTCATCATCCCACATCATCATCATCAGCTCTCCCCCTCATCCTCATCAGCTCTCTCCCCCTCATCATCATCCATCATCCTCATCATAATCATCCCTCATCATCATCAGCTCTCTCCCTCATCATCATCAGCTCTCTCCCTCATCATCATCAGCTCTCTCCCTCATCATCATCAGCTCTCTCCCTCATCATCATCAGCTCTCTCCCTCATCATCATCTGCTCTCTCCCTCATCATCATCTGCTCTCACCCCATCATCATCTTCTCTCTCCCCATCATCATCTGCTCTCTCCCCATCATCAGCAGCTCTCTCCTCATCATCAGCAGCTCTCTCCCCATCATCAGCAGCTCTCTCCCCATCACCAGCAGCTCTCTCCCCATCATCAGCAGCTCTCTCCCCATCAGCAGCTCTCCCCCCATCACCAGCAGCTCTCTCCCCGTCGTCATCATCAGCTCTCTTCCCGTCATCATCAGCTCTCTCCCCGTCATCATCAGCTCTCTCCCAGTCATCATCAGCTCTCTTCCCATCATCATCTGCTCTCTCCCCATCATCATCTGTTCTCTCCCCATCATCATCTGTTCTCTCCCCATCATCATTATCAGCTCTCTCCCTCTCTCTCTTTTCTCTCCCTAATATCTCTATCCCTTTTCTCCCCCTCATGTCTCTTTCTCTCTCTTTTCTCCCCCTCATGTCTCTCTTTTCTCCCCCTCATGTCTCTCTCTTTTCTCCCCCTCATGTCTCTCTCTTTTCTCCCCCTCATGTCTCTCTCTTTTCTCCCCCTCATGTCTCTCTCTATTTCTCCCCCTCATGTCTCTCTCTTTTCTCCCCCTCATGTCTCTCTCTTTTCTCCCCCTCATGTCTCTCTCTTTTCTCCCCCTCATGTCTCTCTCTATTTCTCCCCCTCATGTCTCTCTCTTTTCTCCCCCTCATGTCTCTCTCTTTTCTCCCCCTCATGTCTCTCTCTATTTCTCCCCCTCATGTCTGTCTCTATTTATCCCCCTCATGTCTCTCTCTATTTCTCCCCCTCATGTCTGTCTCTATTTATCCCCCTCATGTCTGTCTCTATTTCTCCCCCTCATGTCTGTCTCTATTTATCCCCCTCATGTCTCCCTCTTCTCTCCCTCATGTCTCTTTCTCTCTCTTTTTCCTACTCATGTCTGTCTCTCTTTCTCTCCTTATGTCTCTGTCTCTCTTTTCTCCTCCACATGTCTTTCTCTTTTCTCCCCCCCCCCATGTGTCTCTCTCCCCCCTATGTCTCTCTCTTTTCTCCTCTCATGTTTCTACCCCTTGTGTGTCTCTCCCCCCCCCCCCCTGTCTCTCTCTCTTTTCTCCCCTCATGTTTCTCTCTTTTCTCCCCCTTATGTCTCTCTGGCATTCTGATTTTGCATATAGCGAAGCAGGCTTGGAAATGCTTGATATTTAAAGACAACGCTCAGCTGAGATTAATGGAACAGCCTGAGCAGTGAGTCAGGCTGAGCGCCTGGGCTGGGATTGCTTCTCCCCCATGCAACAACTACAGGCTTTGCCCTTCCAATTGTGAACCAGAAGTAAAAAATAGCAGAGAAGGTGTTTCATGGATGAGTGCACTCACTTTATTCTAGTCAATCCAATGCTTGGAAACCCACCATTTAAAATGATTGTGCTTAAAAAACCAATGCCTTTTTTATCGCACATTAACCTCTTCTGTGTCCTCCATTTTTATCTAGATCCCTCGTTTTGGCAGCCTTGGCAATGGTCCATAATTGGAGGCGTTCTGCTTTTGGCCGCTGCTCTTTCTCTCCTTCTGTACAGAACAGGTACGATCCTGGAACTAACCCCTTTATTCTATCAAACAGAAGCTGTTATAGGAGGAGACTATCACGTTCACTGTAAAAGCTCCAGATCTTCAAAAACTTTTGATTCCCAAATCAGATCACAATGAAAAGTTTGAGTTTGGCAAAATGAGCGAGTTTGTTTTATTTCCTCCCAAATCTCGAAAAATATATATTTTTTTGTGCAGTTTAAAACAAAATAGAGGAATAATTAGGACATTATTTGTTCTCCAATAGGAAACATGGCAGAAAGAATCTTCACAAAAACTGTCCGTTATTATTAATGTTTCTATGTAATTAACTTAAAAAAAATACTTTTCCACCACTTATTCCTCTTGTAGTTTTATATTTAGATTATGGATAATATGTCAAATGTTGCATACAACATAATCAATTATTGTGCGGGTTATTCATTTTCAGATTTATTTTAATAGGTTGGTCATTTATAAATAGTATATACATGATAATATGGAATAGTTACATAACATAAGGACATTCTCCGTGGTGTATACAGAGTAAGTGGCCAATTCTCCTGACTATTTGTAATTACTGCGTCAATACCCAACTGTCTGGAACACTTAAAGAACTGGCTGAAAATGTCGATGGAATCAATAATACAAATCACTTAATATCATAAAACAGACCTCTTCTGCTCTCAGCCTGCACAGTCATATTAAAAAAACGGCGTGTCTAAATCAATAACAATGGCAAAGAAAGAGAAGCCGTTACTAACGTGACTGGCACCAGGTTCTGTTCATACAAACAGCCAGCAGATGCTGCTGTGTGCTAGGAAACATTTTCCCAATGTCAAAGAATGGACTAGGAGAGGCGTAGCAGAGAAAAGTGTACTTAATGTATGCATGTATAACCTTTATTTATATAGCGACCACAGTGTATTCAGCGCTGTACAAGAGGGACAATACAGTACAGGGAATTATAATAATACAATAAGTGAAATAAACAAAATCAGACAATAGGAAAGGAAATCCCTGCCCCGGAGAGCTTACAATCTAAGTGGTTTGTTGGGAGACTAACAGAGACAGCAGGTGAGGGAATAAGTGCAGGAGATGGCAGTGCTTGGCCACAGTGGTTGGTAGGAGTGACTGTGGGTGTGGGACAGTGGCCATGAGTCTCGGACATCTATAGAAAATATGAAACTTCCAGAGATGATAACTCTCTGTTAACCCCGAGGGGTCAGAAAAATCCTGTTCTACAAAATGGGCAAAGAGATTAAGTTTGGAGACCCTGGGAGGAGGGGTGGTGATAGCCAGGAGTTGGGTTAGAAGAGATTAAGTTTGGAGACCCTGGGAGGAGGGCTGGTGATAGCCAGGAGTTGGGTTAGAAGAGATTAAGTTTGGAGACCCTGGGAGGAGGGCTGGTGATAGCCAGGAGTTGGGTTAGAAGAGATTAAGTTTGGAGATCCTGGGAGGAGGGATGGTGATAGCCAGGAGTTGGGTTAGAAGAGATTAAGTTTGGAGACCCTGGGAGGAGTGGTGGTGATAGCCAGGAGTTGG